>NC_058404.1:122623819-122754604 GCF_002201575.2 Neomonachus schauinslandi | reverse complement strand
AAAGAAAGAAAGAAAGAAAGAAAGAAAGAAAGAAAGAAAGAAAGAAAGAAAGAAAGAAAGAAATGAAATGAAAAGGCCTAAACCAGAAAGCCCAAAAAACAATCTACACAGTAGCCTCCAGAATAAGTGTCTGCCTAGATGTCCAGAGGGGTATCTGTCCTTCGAGTAAACTTGGAGATCTGGCTAAGTCAAATATTGAGTTCTTCTCTTGATAAGACGGGACCCCAAACCTTCTTGTTTCCCTGAAGACCATGCAGTAAACTGCTGACTGGGGGACTCTTTTGCTGTCACTACTAGCAAATGGGTACTTTGGGTAGTGAAATCTTGGGATACCCATTGTTCTTTCTGTTTCTGTCCAGAGGCTGCTTATCCCTTCCAGAAGGATCCCTAGGCTTGCCTTCAAGGGCTACTGCTTTTCCCTTTCCCCACCGACTCACTCACACCAGGAGAGGCCAGAGCAGCTGGACAAGCACCAAGTGTTTGTAACTTTTACCAAGTTAAAGTAACAAAGGCTTTTTCTCAGGCCCCCAACTTGCTGATGATGAGACATTATTTCCTTAACAAAAAACAATCCCACAGAGCCTAAGCCACCTGCTAAAAATGCTTCCCGCCTGTCTGATATAATTTGAGAACAAAACTTGGAATACAGCTTTCTGTAGATTGCTCTGAATTGGTTAGGAAGTAAGTTGTTCTAGTCTTGTGTTTTGTTCGCACTGAACTAACTCAAAAAGTAATAGGGCAATAAATGAGCTGTGTGAAGTACTAGCCATGCAGGATTAGATCGGGACATGGGCTGCTAGGATAATTTCCAAGAGTCCCAATCTGTTGAGGGTGTGTGCGTGTATGTGTGTGTTCAAAACAAAACACTAGAAATGTAATGAGAGGGTGAAAATTGTACTCACTAAACTCCTCTTAGGGAAAGTGCTGTATGTGGTTCAAAGGCATAAAGATCTTGTATAGCCACTTGGGCTGTGAATTAGAACCTCTGAGAAGCATCTTTGAATAAAAGTAGTTGGTCAACTAACTACATTCTAAGAAAGATAAGTGCAATTAATTACTAAGCTTTTGTTTTCCTTTGTGAGGTATGGCCAGAGCAGAATTGCTGGGTCAATAGAGGGGGTGCTGAGTCCTGCCACCCGTGTCCTCCTACTCTCCCCACCTGCCAGAGCACTTGGCATCTGTCTCAAACACTGAATGGCAAAGTCTAGAGTATTTTTTTAAATATTAGCTTGAAAGAGTGCCAACATGTTAACTTGCCAGGAAGCCAATACATCTGGCCAAGCCCCTGGACCTCAGGAGTTTGCCGTCTTGAAGATTTGACTGGTTCATAGTGTGCGGATAGTATTATTCTAGGTGACTGGAGGGTGTTGTGGTTCCAGACCTACCCCTTAGGGAATGGGTGGTAGGTAGGTGGATCTCAAAGCAATTCTGTGCTTTAGGGATAAAAGGAGAAGCAGGACATCTGTGTTGTCATTCAGACAATTTTTACTAAGTAACGAGTCCAAAGTCATTAAACTCCCTAGTGCTGTTACCCCAGGCATCATCTGATTCTGGCCAAGACCCACCTGGACACAGATGGTTCCACAGAGTCTCTGGGCCCTGTACCTGAAGCTCCCATCAGTAGGAATTAGGAAGGCAGATAGCTATAGGCAAAGGGACAGGGTGGAAGAGAAAGGGCCTAGGGAATGAAATTCTTTCTCATGGCAGCTGGACCAGAGGTAAGGTGCTCTGCAGAGAGCTTAAATGTGACTGACCTCCTCTGTGCCCAGTTCTTTGGTTGAGGTCCCTCAACCTAGAGAATAGCCCAGAAATCCTACTGAATCTGTGTGTTTACAACACATTCAAGTCATGTCTTCTGCCCCATGTCATTTGCCATGCCTACTGCCCAAGCACCTAGCTCTACAGCTGTAATTCATTATTTATGCATCTATTTTATCTATTAACATGGATGTTTCACTTGTTTGCCCAAACATGGTCTTGTGATCCTCTGTCTCCCTGCAGCCAACTCCGGGCCCCTCTGCAATGAAGGGATCCTCTTGGGCTTTGCTCAAATTCCTCACTAAAATGAAAAGTGAATTCAGCATATTACAGTTGGTCTTTATTTAGACAAAAGGAAAGATATTTTGCCAAAATTAAAATGGAAACTTTGGAGTCAATCTTAAATATTTTTTAAATGAGGGAGTGTACATATGCTGATGCTTGTATGTGTGTGTTTGGTTGGTCCTCAATTAGTGGCACTAACTGCTCAGATGTTCTTGAGCACCAAGTAAATATAAGAGGGACTATCTTGGTTTGATTTGCGTGATGGAGAAGTGTAAGGGACATTGGCCCAGAGGAAGTCACCATTAAGTAATAACTTGGAAGGAAGGAAGGAAGGAAGGAAGGAAGGAAGGAAGGAAGGAAGGAAGGAAGGAAGGAAGGAAGGAAAAGGAGGGGAAAGGAAGGGAAGGGAAGGGAAGGAGGGACGGAGGGAGGGAGGGAGGAAGGGAGGAAGGGAGGAAGGGAGGAAGGGTGGGCTTAAATTGCTGCATGAGAGATTTTTATATTAATGAAAATCATTAAATATTAGAATATGTTATATCAAGAGAGGATATGGAACCATCTCTAAGGGTCACTAAAGCAAAACTTATCTGTTACAAGATAGTTTAGCACTGGTCCTAATGGAAGGAAGAAGGGATATCGTCCCCCTATTTTCAGCTAAAGAAAAAAATCTCAATACTGGTTTTGCCAGCTTTAATCTAGCTATCTGCAATGCATTTGTAACCAAGTGCAAGCTGAGTCTACTAGAAGATAATATATTATTTATGAGGAAAGCTAGTGTGGACCAGTACAGAAAAAGAATTTTAAAATATATGTGTCATTTATGTGTAATCATTAAACTGGGATCACATTTTAAAAACCAATCACATCAAAGAAAAATTGGAAGAAAACTCCATCTCAGCATCTTTTAGACACTTGAAAATAATTAGCTACATTTTTAAGTCCTATCTCTTTCATCCCTTCATTTTTAGTCTGTGGCCTTGCTCTGTAGAAACAGACTTGGCAGTGATTCCAACCCTTGCTGTGTCCTAGAGAGCTTATCTTCTCTACTTCACCTCTGCATTAAAAACAAAGGCCCATCAGAAACAGACCTGAGAATCATAAGTATTTAGTATACAATAAAAGTGGATTGTTCAATAATGATCTCGGGAAAACCGTTTGGCTATTTGAAAAAAAAAAAAATGGACGTTAGACCCATACTTTAAGTATAAACCAAAATAACTTCCAAATGCATGAAATGTCCAAAAATAAGAACATAACAGATCTGGCTAGTCAGTCTTGGAATAGGGAAACCTATTGTAAACAAAACACCAAAGATGGAAAAATATCATAGAAAAGATTAATAGAGGGATGCCTGGGTTGCTCAGTTGGTTAAGCATCTACCTTCGGCTCAGGTCATATTTCTGGGGTCCTGGGATAGAGTCCGGAATTGGGCTCCCTGCTCAGTGGGGAGCCTGCTTCTCCCTCTGCCCCTCCCCCCCACTTGTGCTTCTCTCTCTGTCTCAAATAAATAAATAAATAAAATCTTTTTGAAAAAAAGAAAAGATTAATAGAAATTCACAATGTAAATGTTAAAAATGTTGATTAAACATGCCCACACAAAATAAAAGATAAATGATGTGCTAGGAATATCTTTGTTACATATGTAGAACAATGGTTGTTATTGTTAAAATATAACTGGTCTTTCAAATTAATAAAAGGAGGAATTCACCAATAGGAAAATAGACAAAGGACATAAAAGAACAATTAGGTGAAAAAAGGCCAAGGATGAAAAAAACTGTTCAGCCTCACTATTCATTTAAAAATAAGAAAATTTTATAAAAAACTCAGTGAGCTACCATTTTCAAACCCAACACATTGACTCATACTAAAAAGAAGTAAAAAAGAAAGAAGATTATGACAGTGGCAAGAGTAAGGCAAGGTTGGCACTCGTTTATCCAACTGGTAGGAGGGAAATGGGATCCTTTCTGGATGACAGTTAGATAATATGTACCAACAGCCTTAAGATATACTAATTTGACCCCGAAATTTCACTTCTTTGGTTTAATGGTAAGGAAATAAACAAAGATCATTATCACATCATGTTAAAAATAGTGAGGAATTGGAAATAATCTAAATGCCTAAGAAGAGGGAATTAGTTATATCAATTTTTAGATTTCTACAGACTAAAACACTAGTTGTTAAAAATTAGGTTATGACACTAGTTGTAAAAAAAATCATTCTGCAGAAGAATACTTGTTGGCATGAATAAATGTTCAAACCATTGCTTAGGCTGAATATTAGGTATGAGGTATGACAGCACTCAATACATTCTTGTGTGTGTAATGAAACATGTACAACAAAAGGTTTTCTCTGAGTGAAACTATGGTTTTCTGTTTCTTTTGATTCTTTTTTACTGTTGTTCTCTGAAATTCTGTCTGTACTGAGCATATCATACGAGAAAGATCATTTTGGTTTTTTTTTTTTGTTTTTAAAAGATTTTATTTATTTATCTGTCAGAGAGAGAGAGCACAAGCAGGGGGAGCAGCAGGGAGAGGGAGAAGCAGGCTCCCCCCTGAGCAAGGAGCCCGATTCGAGACTTGATCCCAGGACCCTGGGACCATGACCCGAGCCGAAGGCAGACGCTTAACCAACTTAGCTACGCAGGAGTCCCAGAAAGATCATTTTTAATAGCAGTAAAAAGAAGCAAAGTAACCCTAATCTATTGACCACAAGTATACTAGTGACCCCATTAAGTATTTGGGACTCTAAATTTCAAACAACTTTGAAATCAAAGGTAAATCCTTGAGGTGACTGCAGTGCCCTACTCTTTGCTCTAAGCTCTGTTATCTCTGGTCCCTTTTCAGGAGGTGTGGATGATTATCATATGTTCCATGTGCCAAGTGCTGGGCCAGAAAGAGAGCTGAGGCCTTCACCAGCGAGAAAGGAGGTTCATGAAGACACCTGCACAGCAGTGAATGATTGCACTACCTTAGGCTTCTACATTTTAGAAGCTGCGTGGGTAAAATGTATGCCTGCCTACACAACCTTCCATGCTGTGGCAACTGAGGAATTATGGTGGAGCCAAATTAATAGAATTTGTACAGCCAGTCGCAAGAAAAATACCGAATGAGAAACTGTAAATCAACAAAGAAACGTTTATTACTTGTAAAGACACTGTAATTACCCAAACTCAAGATATACATCAATTTTTAGAGGAGATTCCTCAGGCAAAAAACCAGGAAAAGATTCCATTCTTTTCCTCCCCTTTTGAAGTGTTTTGTTTTGTTTTGTTTAGGTTTTCCTAGCAGATATAATTTTTTTAATTTAATTTTATTCATTTATTTGAGAGAGAGAGAGAGAGAGAGAGAACATGAGCAAGGGGGAGCAGCAGAGGGAGAGGGAGAAGCAGGCTCCCTGCGGAGCAGGGAGCCCGTTGTGGGGCTTGATCCCAGGACCCCGGGATCATAACCCGAGCCGAAGGCAGACCCTTAACCCACTGAGCCACCTAGGCGCCCACCCCCCCGCCAGCAGATATTATTTTTAATTAGTAACTTCCTCTGACAGACAACACCCATTTTCTTGCTTGTTTGTTACAGTCAGGAGGTTGCGGTTTTCTATTATACCATCTTGGTAAAAAGAATTACCTAAAGCCGCTTGCAATGATACATTGTTATATGACCGTGATTTGTAGGGCACCAGAGAACAATGAACAAAGAATAAACACAGGATGTTTTCTGAATTGTTTAGTGTTAAAATAGCACACTGAGTAACAGCAGCTGGTGCCACTGGGATACACATTCATGTTGTGCCCCTTTTTCTGGTCTATGAGAAATCTGTGTGCAATCGAAGACCTGGGTACTCTCCTCTTCCCTAGGTACCAGGGATAGCTGGGGCAGAGTCCTGAGGAGTGTTGTGTGGGACTCTTGAGATTAGGGCTAACATTTTCCAGCATACATTGGGAAAAAAAAAATTATAGTCACAGTAACAACTTGAATTTGTTTAAGGAGGCAGCATGTAAAAAAAAGACGAGTTTCTGGAATTAGACTTGGTTCAAACCCTTGCTTTGCTTCTTAGTAGAGGTGTGGCCTTAATCCCAATGAATTTCAGCCTCCTCGGCTATAAAATTGGCATAAAATTATGTATAACAAAATATTCATAAGGTACATGGAGTTTTGCGATGCATCTTCAAATACATTATCTCATTTGATAGTTGCGATTATTCCATAAGAAAGATATTATTATCCCTCATTTACAATTGAAACTGAGGTTCAGAAATTGAAATGCCTTGTCCTAAATCACATAGAATAAGGACACGTGTTTTCTGATTCACAGTCCTGTGTTCTTTCCATAAAAACACACAGAATATATTCTAACCGACTAGCAATACGGAAAGTGGGTTAAAAGATGGGCAAAATGCAGCTGCTGGTCAGTAGCCCAAACCGTGCTCCCTCTGTTGACTAAAGTTTGTAGGTCCAGTCCACATGGCCCATCCCTTGTCTCCCCGCCCCAGCTGCAATGCCCTGCAAATGGAGGTAACCTCGTATCCCAGGGGAAAGGAGTAGTTAGCTGGCTCTGCATAAGGCCTCGAACTGCTTGACGCCAGCAAGTCAGCCCCGGCGTGAGCTGAGAAAGTGGCAGGTGGGTTGCGGAGGAGGCTGTCTTCTTGTGACCGTGACGGTAGCCAGCCCTCTATGTAGAGACGTGAACTCAAGCTAAATTGGCCAAATCAATTCGGAGTGTGACTTTACACACAGGAAGAGGATTTTACACATCAGCACTCATAAAATTGTATGAGTAGAAAATGGTCTCAATTAACTTGTGTTACAAAGACTGGATGTAACATGAGACTAGGGTTTCAATCTGAGCTACAATGAAACTTTGACAAAGTAAGAGATAATTCTATGAAGCTCCCTTTGCCTTTTGTATTCCTGGGTAGTTTCACAATGCGAGTCTGGATCATTAGCTCATTTTATTACCTGTGGGGTCTTTTTGCTCTCCACTGGGTCCTTTCCCTGCCAAACTCTGCCTGGTTATAATTTGGGAGCCTTGAGAAACATGAAATTTATGATGTGGGATTTTTCTAGTTATATAATGCAATGCTCTCAATTTCATTAAAAAAAAACTGATTCAAAATAACTTTAGGGCACAAATTTTGTGATGTTAGACCACATAAATGTTGAATTATTCACAGGGTCAAGTGTCCATGCCTCAGTCTAAAATTCCCCTTCTCGATATAATTCTGTTGATAGCATCATCATGATCTTAAACTCCACCATAACACAGAACTGGGTTTTAATCTCAGCTCTAACTGTGGGATCTCAGATGAATTATTAACTTCTTTATGCTCAGTTCCCTCATCTGTAAAATAGTGGCAATAATTGCACTTACTTCATAGAATTTGAGGATTTTATTTTTTATTTTATTTATTTATTTATTTATTTAAAGATTTTATTTATTTGCGAGAGAGAGAATGAGAGACAGAGAGCATGAGAGGGAGGAAGGTCAGAGGGAGAAGCAGACTCCCCGCTGAGCAGGGAGCCCGATGTGGGACTCCAGCCCGGGACTCCAGGATCATGATCTGAGCTGAAGGCAGTCGCCTAACCAACTGAGCCACCCAGGCGCCCATAGAATTTGAGGATTTTAATGAAACAATGTATGCAGCATGCTTAGTAACTTCTGGCAAACAGTCATCATTCAAGAATCTCACCACTATCATGATTCATCAAGTATTTATTCCCTGCCACGTGCTGGACACTGTGCTCACCCCTGGGGACTGCAGCCAAAGGCAATGGTTCTTCTCAGGAGGCCAAGTTAACAAGGGCCTGATGCATAGTAACTGCTCAAGAGAAGTTAGCTTTTGATAGTATTAAAATAAGTCAATGGGAGGAACTCCTAGGGAACCCACCCGGAAGCAGAAGTCCTAGGCACAAAGCAAGCTCCCACCTAGAAAGAGCAATTGATTTGTGGCAATATACTTCATGTATAAAAAGTTCCCACTCTCTAATTTTAAAAAGGCCACAAACCAATAGAAAAATGGACAAAGGCTTTAGAAAGAAAATTCACAGAAAGATGGGCGCTTGGCTGGCTCAGTAAGTGGAGCATGCAACCCTTGGTCTCAGGGTTGTAAGTTCGAGCCCCATGTTGGGTGTAGAGATTCCTTAAAAATAAAATCTTGGGGTTCCTGGGTGGCTTAGTCTGCTAAGCGTCTGCCATCGGCTCAGGTCATGATCTCAGGGTCCTGGGATCAAGCCCCATGTCAGTCTCCCTGCTCAGCGAGGAACCTACTTCTCCCTCTGCCCCTTCCCCTTGCTCATGCTCATGCTCGCTCTCTGGATCTCTCTCTCTTTCTCAAATAAATAAATAAAATCTTTAAAAAAATAAAATAAAATCTTTAAAAATAAATAAATACATAAAAACAAAGAAAATTCATAGACAGAACTACAAATAATGGGGGGGAAATGAATGTATAAAGATTTTATTTATTTATTTGACAGAGAGAGACATAGCGAGAGAGGGAACACAAGCAGGGGGAGTGGGAGAGGGAGAAGCAGGCTTCCCACCGAGCAGGGAGCCCGATGTGGGACTCGATCCCAGGACCCTGAGATCACGACCTGAGCCGAAGGCAGACGCTTAACGACTGAGCCACCCAGGTGCCCCAGAAAATGAATGTATAAAGACGATGTAAAAATAAGATTCCTGTGCTTTCTACTTTTATGGGTTTTCCAAACTCTCTGTGAACGTGTATTACTTTAATAAATACTTTTAAATTGTTGTTTTAATCTTACAAAAGCCTCCATAGAACTAGGTCTTAAAATATCTATAAATGAAGCAGACACTATCCTCCCCTGAAAACCTCAGTTACAAGCGCATGCTGAAACTTCATTATAATCTTGCTACAAAAGAAAAGGTCTGTTGTGGTCATTTCGAAGACTGTCTTGGCAGGGCATTTTGTAGGTAAAGAAAATGTTAAATTGACATTGTTAAAAAGGGAGGAGGAAGAAAAGAAAGTTTGATTGTTGGTCACAAGATTCTTGACTGATGGTTAGCTAAGTGGAGGATGATGACTGGTTCCCAGATTAAGTGTTAATTCCATTAAAGTTTATCAGAAAATTGCTTTTGCATTTTGTCAGGGACTGCATTCATTTCTTCCTAGAATGAGGTTGTAAATTAAATCAGACCCAGAGGAGGTTTGGAGCCATTTTTTGTTTATATCTTCTAGTCCTCCTTTTCTTCTAATATTCTTGCTTCTCTGATGAGCACCCATTCGAGGCAGTTGCCTGATCCAGAAATGGGGACATCAATCTCTCCCTTGCGCTTTTGGTCCAATCACCAAGTCCTGGGTGCCAGCTCTTAAATACATTTCTCAACACAGTCCCCTTCTTTCCAGTGTCTCAACCACTACCTCAGTTGTTTCACCTGTGGATTCCCCAGATAACTTCCTATTTGTCTCTAAGTGTCTGGGTCAAAACTTGGTCAAAACTTACTGTTTTTGTATTACTAAGAGATACTGACACTTACACACTCCCTGACTGCCCAATTACAGGGACTTTTACTTTATATTTTAATCACATCTGTATTATTTAATGTTATTTTTTCATGATTTTTTTTTAAGATGACTGTTATAATCAGGGGAAAAAGGTGTTTCATTTTATTTTATTTTATTTTTTTAAAGATTTTATTTATTTATTTGACAGAGAGAGACACAGCGAGAGAGGGAACGCAGGGGGAGCACAGAGGGAGAAGCAGACTCCCCGCTGAGCAAGGAGCCCAAAGTAGGACTTGATCCCAGGACCCTGAGAGCATGACCTGAGCTGAGGGCAGATGCTTAACAACTGAGCCACCCAAGCGCCCAGAAAAGGTGTTTTAAATTTTGATAGGAGCATCTGGGTGGCTCAGTTGGTTGAGCATCTGCCTTCAGCTCAGGTCATGATCCCAGGGTCCTGGGATCCAGCCCCACATCTGGCTCCCTGCTCAGCAGGGAGCCTGCTTCTCCCTCTGGGTGCCTCCCCCTGCTTGTGCTCTCACACTCTCTCTCTCTTTTTCTCTCTCCCTCTCTCTCAAATGAATAAATTTTTAAAAAATTCTTATAAACCAGGGTTAGGCTATAAAAAGATACCAAAGCCCTCAAACCATGAGTGAGTTTGATGTTATTAAACACAATGTGTATATATTATAAGAGCACTAAAGAACTCTTAGAAATGTAATTAAGGATTTTCTGTGCAATTTGGAGTAAAAAGGTAAAGGATTATGTTGTGCCCAAATAGCCGCTCCCACATAGGTAGGGTGAACGTATTTCCTAAATGGCCTAGGAGAGTTACGATTTATGCTTGCTGTCTTGGAATAATCATTATTTACCCAGCCTGGGCAATTAATTATATGGTCGCTATACGTAGAATGGATATCTCATATAATTTCCCTCTTTTCTCTGGTAAAAAGAACACATCTACTTGGGAAATATCCATCCTATGGGATTCCAGTAGGGTTGAACCCCCACACTGCTGCTCCCTAACCCTCACCTTCTACAGATAGACACGACACATGCCTCCAGTTTGCTCAGTTATAATACCGCATATTGGGGCACCTGGGTGGCTCAGTCAGAGTGTCCAACCCTTGGTTTCCGCTCAGGTCATGATCTCAGGGTTGTGAGATCAAACCCCACACTGGGCTCTGTGCTCAGCACGGAGTCTACTTAAGATTCTCTCCCTCTCCTTCTGCCCCTACCCACTCATGCTCTCTAAATAAATAAATAAATAAAATCTTAAAAAAAAAAAAAAAGAATGCCGCATATCTTGGATCATAGTTTAGGAGCCAATCAGAATTTTTCCTGGGACAGTTTTTCAAAAGCTATCTTGAAAATATTCTCTTTTATCTGGGTTTGCTCGGTTGGTCAGATATTAGTGTTGGGGTGTCAGTGACTATGTAGCCTGAGATGTGGAAAAAGCCTGTCTCAAAACAAGAGAGCCAGAGTGATATCCCTGAGCCCCTAGATCCAGCTATGCCTGATGTCAGCTATATTCCAGACTCTCCAGTTCAATTAAGACAATGGCTTTATTTTTCATTACAGTTAAAATAGTCCTCATAATATACCCTCTCTCCAGCTTCCCTTCCAGCATATAAAATGAAACCCCCAAAGAAACTGAACATTATATGGCAGCCCATAAGAGCACAGGTTTCTATTCTTAAGATTTCTCTAATGGAAAATAGAATACATATTGGTTAAAGCACTCAATAATTCTATTAACTAAAAGCAAATCATTGTTACAATCATAACTGCTGGGGAGTAACCAGCTCTTGCAAAATACAAGGGAACTCTCAGAGAAGGAGCAGTGTGCTTCTTGCATATTAATGGCTCTCCCTGAGCTAGGAGCCTGCAGGATGCGCACGATTGCTGGCCCCCCTGCCAGATGTTGTCTAATTCTCGCCCTGCTTCTGACCGCATTCCCAGCCTCCACAGATTCAGGAGTTGGCATGGGGCGAGGTTCTGCAATGAGGTGAGACGGCTGTTTTGCACATCACTTGGTAATTTTTAAGAGCTGAAAATGTAATTATTTTTAGGCCACCTCAAAATATCCCCCAGCCAAAACACCTGCATCAAAGTAGCAGCTTCAAAGTGCCAGGTATCTGCTGCCTCTTTCTGTCTGGATTTGCCCCCTTAATTGGGTTTCCATCCAGACTCTTGAGGCATTTTCATAAGATGAAAATCTGATCTAATCATGACCTTATTTAAAATCCCTCTGGCTCCTGTTTTTCTTCCTCCCACCTCTTCCCCACATGCCTTTCCAGCTCCTGTTATACCGAGCTCCATGCAGGACCCCGAGTGCCCACGCGAGTCATGCCTTTGTGCCTTTGCAAATCCCCTTCTCTGCCTGGAGCCCCTACCGCCCCCCCCAATCCTGCCCGGTGAACTCCTCATCCTGGGCTACCTCCTCCGAGAAGTACACCTCAGACAGGGCTGGTCAGGCCTTCCCTGCTCTGGGCTTCCTTAGCACTCCACTCCCTACCGATCCTCTGGTATGGCGCTTACCCCTTCAGGGGCATTCCTTGTGCTCGCATTCATCTCGAATGTGAGTCTCTCAAGCTTGGAGAATGTGTTGTCTTTATCTTTGTAGCCTTTGAACTTGGCATAGTACATCACAGGGCAATCATTCAGTGAATGTTTGTTGAATGAGTGAATTATAATTGAATGTGAATGAATGTATGAGGGAATAAATGAATAATAAATTGCGTGAAAGAAGCCAACCATAACAGGATGATTACACTGGGGTCTCTCTCATAGCTACACAATTTCCAATTTGTTCATGTGAAATTTGAAGTTGCTAATTTCCTGCCTTCCCCACAGGGAGAAGGGAAATTTATGCTGCTCTTCGGGATGTGGGAATAAGGCTCTGTTCATCTTTAGTTATACCTGAATGGCATGGCAGTTAATTTGCCAAAACTTTAAGGGCTCCAATCTGACTCGGATGAGATGTTTCCTGGATATCAAATTAGATAATACATGTAAAGCACAGTGCACAACACAAGCAAGCATTAAAAATATTAGCTATTGTCATCATCATCATCAGTTTTAAAGAATCATGTTGTTGGATATATAGCATACAGCACAGAGGTTAGAGATCACAGGGTGTGAAGTTCAAGTCCCTGACTTTGCACCCTGCTTTCACCACTTCCTGGTTGTTGGCCTTGAAAAAGTAACTTGATGATTCCGGAGTCTCAATTTCCTAATCTGTAAAATGAAGATGTATTTATTAAAAGTATTGATTAATTCATTGCTTTCTCTGGGCCAAGAACTGTTGCCTGGGATCCACAATGAACAAAACAAAGATCCCTGCCCATGCAGGGTTTACGCTTACCAAAATAAAATGTATCAGAATAAACTGAATGTATCAAAAACCTGCAGTGACAAGCGCTGTGACTGTGGGTGAAGCCGGGACTGGCTAGGGTGGGACAGGACCGCAATTCTAAATAGGGCAGCCAGGGAAGGCCACACCAAGGACAGTTGAATGAAAGAGGAAAGGGCGTGTGCAGTAGCAAATGGAGAGTGATGTGGCGAAGCTGGGAGTGCATCCGCGCAGTAAGGAGGCCAGCGAGAAAGAATCAAGGGGTTGGGGGGGAGGGGAGAGTAGAAGGATAGACAAAACAGTATCAGGGACAGAGCTCATGAAGCTGTTGTAGTAAGGACTCTGATGTTTCTCTGAGTGAAAGCTCACTGGAGGCAGGTGCGTGATTTGACCTGACTTCCAGGGTCACACAGACTAGTGTGCTGACAATGGCTGAATGAGGACAAGGGTGGAAGCAGGAAGGCCATAGCAATAATTCAGTATAGATGGTGACAAGAGACTGGTGGCCCATAATCATGACATTTTCCTTCAATCTCTCAGGAAATGGTTATAATGTACTTATTCTATTAGAATTGGCAGATGCTGGAAAATTATTGTACTTAGTACACAATCCATGATGCCTACAGTATGAACGGCAACTCCTTACCTTGTGCAGTGCACAACCTGCACAACCATATGTGTTGGTCAAGAAAGAAAGAGACAGAAATTAAGGATGACTTCTTCCAGGTTTTCAGTGTGAAGAGAAAGGATGAAATTTCCATGAACTAAGAAGGGTAATTCTATGAGGAAGGCGTGTGGTAGGGGTAGGCAGGAGATCAGTTTTGAACATGTTAAATTTCAGGTGAGTGATGTTGAGGATGATAATAGAACCTGTCTCATGATTACTGTGAGGATTAAATTAGTATATGTAAGCACTAAAAGCAGTTCCTATAAATAGTTGCTCAATAAATGCTAGACCTTATTATCATCAAATAACTTGAATTTTCAATAGACACATTTAAATATAACTTAAATATAAAACATATATAGTATATATGTCATCATATGTGCATAGGATCATCTTCTAAGTGGTTGTTTTTCCAGGCTCACTATTCCCAAGTATAATTCTAAAACTTCAACCCAGACTAATCTCCTATCATTAAATTATAAATAAAGAAGTTATTTTATGTATACACACACACACACTAATATATACATTTTGATAAAACCATGTGAACGTGTATGTTTGGGAGGTTTTGTTTCTTTTACAAAGTCCCCTCTGCTCTTCCCCTGGGGCGCATATGGGCTCTTTGTCCTAATAGGGTAATAATATACAAACAAGTGAGAAACCACTTAAGAATAGAATTGATGATCTTTCAGAATGTCTTTCTGGTTTTAATCAGACTGACAACTAGCAATGCTCAGATCTAGGTGTAAAAATGAACTTACATGGGGTGCCTGAGTGGCTCAGTCAGTTAAGCGTCTGCCTTCAGCTCAGGTCATGATCCCGGGGTCCTGGGATGGAGCCCCATGTCGGGCTCCCTGCTCAGTAGGAAGCCTGCTTCTGCCTCTGCCCCTCCCCCTGCTTGTGCTCTCTCCCTCCCCCTCTCTCTCTGTCAAATAAATAAAATCTTTTTAAAAAATGAACATACATTTTTGTATTTATTACCTGAAATACGATTGAAGCAGAATATTTTGATGTGACTATTTAAATGTCAGTATGTAACAACATGCTTACTACAGTCAAGTGTGGCGGGTTTCTCTCCCATTCACCCTCCTGTTCTCTCTGGACCACACCAAGCTAAACTAGTAAGACAGGGTTTGGGGTATTGGTAAGTGTAAGAGACTCTTGAAAAAAACAGAACAAAGTCTGTAAGTTGGGCTAAGAGGTGCAATTCTGGAAGGCTTTGACAAAGGAGAGAGAAAAGGCCAAGATGCTAACTAATCTAACATGAAGACATTTGAGTGCTGGACTGTATTGGGCAGAGCTCAGGAGGTTACACAGAACATGTGCCCAGAGCATATTGTCACCCATCTCTAAGTTTTAACCAGGTTGCCTGTTTTGCACATTAATAATCCTTAAAGCTATTGAATAGTTAATATTTTTAAGTACATTTACATATGCATATAGAAATATACAGTCTATGGATACTTAACATTTTATATAAACATGTCATATATTTTTAACAAATTATTTAAAATTTTTATAAGGAAGCATTCATTTTAAGAATATATGTTTAATATATATATAAATAGCATACAGAAATGAATAGCCATGACACCCAACTTAAGAAATAAAACAAAACCAAGGCTTTTGATGCTCCCGGTGTGCCTCTTCATGATCAAACTGCCTTCCCTCCACCAAAAGGTAATTATTATTCTGCTATCCTGAAATTGGCATTGCATGTTCCCATGCTTACCTTTAGTTTTATCACATATATGTCTAGAAATAAATAGTCTGTTTGCAAGTTTTTTACCTTTATACACAGGTAATTGTGCTAGGGTTATTTTTTCTGTGATGGGCTTTTTTCATCAACATGATGTACATAAAATAAATCCACGTTGAATTTTGTAGCAATCATTCAACTGTCTTCATTACTATATTGTATTCCGTTGTGTGAATAGATATTGAAAAAGCATTTTTCTTTTCTCCATTCACTGGACATTTTGATGGTTTGCTGTCTTTTACAAACAGTGCTGCTGTGAATATTGGTCTCCTGGTACACATGTCCAAAGTTTCCTGGACACATACCAAGGGATGTGGATATATATCAAGGAGATATACCAGAGATGGAGTCAGCGCATTATATGTTTAAGTACTCTCACAGATTGGCACAAATGTCAAGCTTGGACAATGCCAAGTCTTGGCAAGGATGTGAAGCAATTGGAAGAGTTTTATAGTACTAGGGGGAATATAAGATGGTATAACTATCAAAAATGGCAGAGGCTCAGTGAAAATAAGCACTCCAATACAAAAATCTTATGCAAATATCATTTTGCTTCCACAAGCTGAAAGGATACATTGTTTTTGTTTTTTTTAAGTAGGCTTCACACCCAGCATTGGAGCCCAACTCAGGACTTGAACTCTCGACCATGAGATCAAGACCTGAGCTGAGATCAACAGTCAGATGCTTAACCAACTGAGCCACCCAGGCACCCCAAGGATACACTGTTAATAAGAAATTCCAGAGCACACCGAGCTGGGGCTGTCAGTGAGCATCCTGTTAGAGTCCTCCAACGACCTTCCAAGAGGCACGCTCGGGCTGCAGGCAATGGCCTTCAGCTTGTCATGAGAACTTCATGGTGGAGAAAAGCTTCTTTCACAAGTTTAGTCCCCTAGATGGAACATGTGGGTTACTACACCCCCAGCACCATCCTGCCACATACCACAGGTGTGACTCAGTGGCAGGGACCAGATGTGGACACACAAAATCAATTCCAGGCCTAGGAAGAATGGTGCAAAACACACCGTCAGATTTTCTGTAAATACCAGATTCCTTTTCAAAAGTGGTTACACGTTTTAATCCTGCCATAGACTTAGTATACAGAACATATGTTGCAAATACCTTCCCTGAGATTGTAGCTTGTCTCCTTACTTTCTTTATGGTATCTTTTGATAAACACAAGTTCTCAGGCAATTAGATTTATCAAGGCAGTTAATTTTCTCAATCATTTCCTCTATGATTTGTACTTTGGGGATCTTGTTTAAGATATCCTTTCTTACTTTGAGGCAAAAAAACCCAAACCCTTTCCTAGATTTCTTCTAATGTTTTGTCTATCACATTTTTAAGAAGAATTTATTTATTTGAGAGAGAGAGACAGCAGAGTGAGAGAGAGAGAACTAGGGAGGGTCAGAGGGAGAGGGAGAAGTAGGCTCCCCACTGAGCAGGGAGCCTGACATGGGGCTTCGATCCCAGGACCCTGGGATCATGACCTGAGCCACCCAGGTGCCCCTTGCCTATCACATTTTTAACACCTTTATTGAGATATGTAAGAGTCACCCACTGAAAATGTACAATTCAGTGATTTTTAGTATATTCCCAGAGTTGTACAACAGTCACCACAATCTAATTTTAGACCATATGTCTCACCCTAAAAAGGATTCTTGTACTCATTCACAGTCACTGCCCATTCCTCCTTACTCCCCACTTCCAGCACAGCCCTAAGCAACATTAATCTACTTTTTAAATAGCTTTGCTCTTCTGGATGTTTCATATAAATAAAATTATATAATATGTGGTCTTTTGTGACTGGCTTCTTTCATTTAGCATACCATTCTTGAGGTTTATCCATGTTGTAGCATGTATGAATACTTCAGGCCTTTTTATGACTGAATAACATTCTATTGTATGGATATACTATATTTTATTTATCCATTCATCAGGGATGGACATTTGGGTTGTTTCCATCTGTGGCCTATCATCAATTATGCTGCTATAAACATTCACGTACAAGTTTTTGTGAGGACTTATATATTTTCATTATTCTTGGATATTTACCTAGGATTATACATGGTGGGTCATATGGTAACTCTATGTTTAACTTTTTGAAAAACTGCCCAACTTTTTTTCACAGTGGCTACACCACGTTGGCATGAGCATTCCAGGGTCTCAGCATCCTTCCCAATACTTGCTCTTTCCATCTTCTTATAGCTGTGCTAGTGTGTGGGAAGTTATATCCTAGTGTGATTTTAATTTGCACTTCCCTACTACCAACTAGGTTGAGCATTTTTCATGTGACTTATGAGTCACTTGTATATTTTCTTTGAGGAATGTCTATTTAAATCCTTTGCCTACGAGGGGGGGGAAGATGGCGGAGGAGTAGGGGACCCTATTTTATCTACCAGACCACTCTGAGCACCCACGAAACCAGGCTGGGATGTAAGAAGATCTGGATCTCCATAAACAGAATATCGCGGGCAGTTGGTTTTGAGGTACGAAGCGGAGAGCCGTGATTCTGTGGGCAGATATCAGAGGATAAATGGCAGCGGGAGGGTGCCTGGACGTGGGGATCCTACACCGCCAGTGAGTGACAGCCTCGTGCGCTGCGGACAGGGCAGACTCGCAGACCGGTAGCATCGGGAAAGGACTTTAGGGCAGCCCCCGGGGTGGAGGACCAGACCGGCGGGGTTGCACGCATGCAAACCGCAGCCGCCCGGACTGAAACCCCGGAGCGATGGTCGCGCGCACGTGAACTGCAGTCCCCGGGACAGGACCCCAAGCGGCGGAGTCGCGCGTGCGCGTGAACTGTGAGCAGCTGGCGGTTTTAGAAGCACAAAAGGCAGAGACGTGCCCCGACCCGGAGGCAGGACTGGAGGCGCTGCGGAGGGGCGCACAACCCAGGCCGCTGCAGTTTATAGCAGCACGGACAGAAACGGAGATGGTGTGGCCTGGAGGGCTCACTGAAGAACAGACTGTGGTCTCTCTGCTCTGAGGCAGAGGGTTGGAAACGGTCTCTTCTGCTCTGACTCGTGGAAGAGACGCGGAAAGCTGCCAGGTAAAGCCGCCAGAAAACAAAAGCCCCAAAGACTGATTCCCACTGAGCCCATCCCCCACCACAGGGGGGCAGGGCAACTCCGCCCAAACAGGGTTGCCTGAGTAACAGCACGGCAGGCCCCTCCCCCAGAAGACAGGCTGGGAAAACAAGAGGCCAGCAACCCTAAGGTCCCAAGAAAACAGGTGCATCTTGCTTGGGTTCTGCTCAATAATTTGGACTCTATACATTCCCTCAAACACCCATCGACAGAATGACTAGGAGGAGGAGCCCCCAGAACAGAAAAGACTCAGAGATTATGACTTATGCTGCAGTTTTACAAATGGATGCAGATATAACCAAGATGTCGGAGATGGAATTCAGGCTAGCAATTGTGAAGACAATGGCTAGAATGGAGAAATCAATTAATGGCAACATAGAGTCTCTAAGGGCAGAAATAAAAGGTGAATTGGCAGAACTTAAAAATACTATCAATGAGATCCAATCCAATCTAGATAACCTAACAGCTAGGGTAACTGACGCAGAAGAGAGAATAAGCGACCTGTAAGACAATATAATAGATAAAAAGGAAAAAGAGGAGGCCAGGGAAAAACAACTCAGAATCCATGAAAATAGAATCAGAGAAATAAGTGACACCATGAAGCATTCCAATGTCAGAATAATTGGAATCCCGGAGGGAATGGAGAGAGAGAGAGGACTAGAAGATGTATTTGAGCAAATCGTAGCTGAGAACTTCCCTGATCTGGGGAATGAAACAAACATTCGAATCCTAGAGGCAGAGAGGACCCCTCCTAAGATCAAGGCAAACAGGCGAACACCCTGGCATGTAATAGTAAAACTTGCAAATCTTAGAACCAAGGAAACCATCTTAAGGGCAGTTAGGGGGAAGAGATTCCTTACATACAGAGGGAAGAACATCAGAATAACGTCAGACCTATCCACAGACACCTGGCAAGCCAGAAAGGCCTGGCAAGACATATTCAGGGTACTAAATGAGAAGAACATGCAGCCAAGAATACTTTATCCGGCAAGGCTGTCATTTAGAATGGATGGAGAGATGCAGAGCTTCCACGACCAGCAGAAACTGAAAGAATATGTGACCCCTAAGCCGGCCCTGCAAGAAATATTAAGGGGGGTTCTATAAAAGGAGAAAGACCCCAAGAGTGCTATACAACAGAAATTTACAGGGACAATCTATAAAAACAACGTCTTCACAGGCAACATGATGACAATTAATTCATATCTTTCAATAATCACTCTCAATGTGAATGGCCTAAACGCTCCCATAAAACGGCACAGGGCTGCAGACTGGATAAAAAGACAGGACCCATCCATATGCTGTCTATAAGAGACTCATTTTGAACCTAAAGATACATCCAGACTGAAAGTGAAGGGATGGAGATCCATCTTCCATGCCAGCGGACCTCAAAAGAAAGCTGGGGTAGCAATTCTTATATCAGACAAATTAGATTTTAAACTAAAGTCTGTAATAAGAGACACAGAAGGACACTATATCATTCTTAAAGGGTCTATCCAACAAGAAGATCTAACAATTGTAAATATCTATGCCCCCAACATGGGAGCAGCCATCTATATAAGCCAACTGTTAACCAAAATAAAGAGTCATATTGATAACAATACGTTAATTGTAGGAGACCTCAATACTCCACTCTCAGCAATGGACAGATCATCTAAGCAGAAAATCCACAAGAAAACAAGAGCTTTGAATGATACATTGGACCAGATGGACCTCACAGATATTTACAGAACATTCTACCCTAAAACAACAGAATACTCATTCTTCTTGAGCGCACATGGAACTTTCTCCAGAATAGACCACATACTGGGTCACAAATCAGGTCTCAACCGATACCAAAAGATTGAGATTATTCCCTGCGTATTCTCAGACCACAATGCTCTAAAACTGGAACTCAATCACAAGAAAAAATTTGGCAGAAATTCAAACACTTGGAAGCTAAAGACCACTCTGCTCAAGAATGTTTGGGTCAACCAAGAAATCAAAGAAGAACTTAAACAATTCATGGAAATCAATGAGAACGAAAACATATCGGTCCAAAACCTATGGGATACTGCAAAGGTGGTCCTAAGGGGGAAATACATAGCCATCCAAGCCTCACTCAAAAAAACAGAAAAATCCCGAATTCACCAACTAACTCTACACCTTAAAGAACTAGAGAAAAAGCAACAAATGATGCCTAAGCCATGCATTAGAAGAGAAATAGTTAAAATTAGAGCAGAAATCAATGAATTAGAAACCAGAAACACAGTAGATCAGATCAACGGAACTAGAAGTTGGTTCTTTGAAAGAATTAATAAGATTGATAAACCACTGGCCAGACTTATCCAAAAGAAAAGAGAAAGGACCCAAATTAATAAAATTATGCATGAAAGGGGAGAAATCACAACTAACACCAAGGAAATAGAAACAATTATTAGAAATTATTATCAACAACTCTATGCCAATAAACTGAGCAATCTGGATGAAATGGAGGCCTTCCTGGAAACCTATAAGCTGCCAAGACTGAAACGAAGAAATTGACAACCTGAATAGGCCAATAACCAGTAATGAGATTGAAGCAGTGATCAAAAACCTCCCCAAAAGCAAGAGTCCAGGGCCTGATGGATTCCCTGGGGAATTCTACCAAACATTCAAAGAAGAAATAATACCTATTCTACTGAAGCTGTTTCAAAAAATAGAAACAGAAGGAAAACTTCCAAACTCATTCTATGAGGCCAGCATTACCTTATCCCCAAACCAGGCAAAGACCCCATCAAAAAGGAGAATTTCAGACTGATATCCCTGATGAATATGGATTCCAAAATCCTCAACAAAATCCTAGCTGATAGGATCCAACAATACATTAAAAGGATCATCCACTACGACCAAGTGGGATTTATCCCCGGGATGCAAGGGTGGTTCAACATTCACAAATCAATCAATGTGATAGAACACATTAATAAAAGGAGGGAGAAGAACCATATGGTCCTCTCAATTGATGCAGAAAAAGCATTTGACAAAATACAACATCCTTTCCTGATTAAAACTCTCCAGAGTATAGGGATAGAGGGCACATTCCTCAAGTTCATAAAATCCATCTCTGAAAAACCCACAGCGAATATCATCCTCAATGGCGAAAAGCCGAGAGCCTTTCCCTTAAGATCAGGAACACGTCAAGGATGCCCACTCTCGCCACTATTGTTCAACATAGTACTAGAAGTCCTAGCAACAGCAATCAGACAACAAAAAGAAATAAAAGGTATTCAAATTGGCAAAGAAGAAGTCAAACTCTCTCTTTTCGCAGATGACATGATAATGATACTTTATGTGGAAAACCCAAAAGACTCCACCCCCAAATTACTAGAACTCATCCAGCAATTCAGTAATGTGGCAGGATACAAAATCAATGCACAGAAATCAGTTGCTTTCTTATACACTAACAACGCAACTGTAGAAAGAGAAATTAGAGAAACGATTCCATTTACAATAGCACCAAAAACCATAAGATACCTCGGAATAAACCTAACCAAAGAGGTAAAGGATCTATACTCTAGGAACTACAAAACACTCATGAAAGAAATTGAAGAAGACACAAAAAGATGGAAAAATATTCCCTGCTCATGGATCGGAAGAATAAACATTGTTAAAATGTCTCTGCTACCCAGAGCAATCTATACCTTCAATGCCATCCCGATCAAAATTCCAATGACATTTTCAAAATGCTGGAACAAACAATCCTAAAATTTGTATGGAATCAGAAAAGACCCCGAATCACCAAGGAAATGTTGAAAAAGAAAAACAAAGCTGGGGCATCACGTTGCCCGATTTCAAGCTATATTACAAAGCAGTGATCACCAAGACAGCATGGTACTGGCACAAAAACAGACATACAGACCAATGGAACAGAATAGAGAACCCAGCTATGGACCCTCAACTCTATGGTCAAATAATCTTTGACAAAGCAGGAAAAAACATGCAATGGAGAAAAGACAGTCTCTTCAATAAATGGTGGCTGGGAAAATTGGACAGCCACATGCAGAAGAATGAAACTCAACCATTCTCTAACACCATTCACAAAGATAAACTCAAAGTGGATGAAAGACCTCAGTGTGAGACAGGAATCCATCACAATCCTAGAAGAGAACATAGGCAGTAACCTCTTTGACATCGCCCACAGCAACTTCTTTCAAGATACATCTCCAAAAGCTAGTGAAACAAAGGCAAAAATGAACTTTTGGGACTTCATCAAGATCAAAAGCTTCTGCACAGCAAAGGAAACAGTCAACAAAACAAAGAGGCAACCCACAAATGGGAGAAGATATTTGCAAATGACACTACAGATAAAGGGCTGGTATCCAAAATCTATAAAGAACTTCTCAAACTCAACACCCAAAAAACAAATAATCAAATCAAAAAGCGGGCAGAAGATATGAAAAGACACTTCTCTGAAGAAGACATACAAATGGCTAACAGACACATGAAAAAATGTTCATCATCATTAGCCATCAGGGAAATCCAAATCAAAACCACACTGAGAGGGGCGCCTGGGTGGCTCAGTTGGTTAAGCGACTGCCTTCGGCTCAGGTCATGATCCTGGAGTCCCTGGATCGAGTCCCGCATCGGGCTCCCTGCTCGGCAGGGAGTCTGCTTCTCCCTCTGACCGTCCCCCCTCTCATGTGCTCTCTCTCTCTCATTCTCTCTGTCTCAAATAAATAAATAAAATCTTTAAAAAAAAAAAAAAAAAAAAAAAAAACCACACTGAGATACCACCTTACACCAGTTAGAATGGCAAAAATGGGCAGGGAAAGAAACAACAAATGTTGGAGAGGTTGTGGAGAAAGGGGAACCCTCTTACACTGTTGGTGGGGATGCAAGTTGGTACAGCCACTTTGGAAAACAGTGTGGAGGTGCCTCAAAAATTTAAAAATAGAGCTACCCTATGACCCAGCAATTGCACTACTGGGGATTTACCCCAAAGACACAGATGTAGTGAAAAGAAGGGCCATATGCACCCCAATGTTCATAGCAGCCATGTCCGCAATAGCCAAACTGCGGAAAGAGCCGAGATGCCCTCCAACAGATGAATGGATAAAGAAGATGTGGTTCATATATACAATGGAATATTACTCAGCCATCAGGAAGGATGAATACCCAACTTTTACATCAACATGGATGGGACTGGAGGAGATTATGCTAAGTGAAATAAGTCAAGCAGAGAAAGTCAATTATCATATGGTTTCACTTATTTGTGGAACATAAAGAATAACATGGAGGACATTAGGAGAAGGAAGGGAAAAACGGGGGGGGGTGGGAATTGGAGGGAAAGATGAACCATGAGAGACTATGGACTCTGAGAAACAAACAGGGTTTTAGAGGGGAGGGGAGAGGGGGGAGGGGGGATTGGTTAGCCTGGTGATGGGTATTAAGGAGGGCACGTACTGCATGGAGCATTGGGTGTTATACGAAAACAATGAATTGTGGATCACCACATCAGAAACCAATGATGTATTGTATGGTGACTAACATAACATAATAAAATTAAAAAAAATAAAAAATAAAAATAAAATAAGTCCTTTGCCTATTCTCCCTTCTCAGCGGGGCGTCTGCTTCTCCTTCTGCCCCTCACCCCACTCATGCTCTCTCTCTCTCTGTCTTGCACTCTCTCAAATAGATAAAATCTTTAAAAAAAAAATAAAACAAAAAATAAATCCTTTGCCCATTTTTACATTGAGTTATTTGTCTTCTTGTTATTGACTTTTAAGAGTTCTTTGTATATTCCAGGGGCACCTGGGTGGCTCAGTCAGTTAATCATCTGCCTTCAGCTCAGGTCATGATCCCAGGATTCTGGGATCCAGCCCCACATTGGGCTCCCAGCTCAGTGGGGAGCCTGCCTCTCCCTCTCCTTCTGCCTTTCCCCCTGCTTGTGCTCTCTTTCTCTCTCAAATAAATAAATACAATCTTAAAAAAAAAAAAAGAGTTCTTTGTGTATTCTGGATACACAGCCTCAGTATCTCATAATCTCTCTTTTATATTATCCATTTTTGTACATATATGCTACACTCTAGGTAATCTATCTTCTAGTTCAGTAATTCTTTCTTCACCCACATCTAATACACAATTTAAGAGATGTAAAAATATGGTCAGGTAGATGTTAATTCAAAAAACACTTCTTCATACTAAAACTATAATAACTGTAATTCAAAACTTAAATTATAGAAACGTTCTGCTTCTTTGTTTTTTTTTTTTTAAAGATTTTATTTATTTATTTGACAGAGAGAGAGACAGCGAGAGAGGGAACACAAGCAGGGGGAGTGGGAGAGAGAGAAGCAGGCTCCCCGCCGAGCAGGGAGCCCGATGCGGGGCTCGATCCCAGGACCCTGGGATCATGACCTGAGCCGAAGGCAGATGCTTAACAACTGAGCCACCCAGGCGCCCCCGTTCTGCTTCTTTGATATCAATTTCTCAACACAATTCAAACCTACTTTAAAATCTATATGTACACAGTATATAAGTTATACCTCAATTTGGAAAAAACAATTAAAAACTGAGACTCAAAATCTGGTGCAAAAACTTAAGGGAGTAAATAGGGTGGGGTGGGGAAAGTAAAGGCAGAGACTGTAGTAAGTTTGAATCAAGAGAAATGGTCTTTCAATAATATACATTGAAGGATCAACACATGAATGAAGAAATGGATAGATTAATTTAACAAGATTGGTGTTCATGTATAGCTTTGCAAAAGCAGCTTCACTATTTTGTAATCCAATCTCACGGCGTTCTGTACTTCATCTGTTCCTTGGTTGCTACTGGTGACTAATATTGCTGGGCAGAGCTTTCTCCATTCCTGCAATGCAGAGAGAGAGCTTCTAGTCTGCAAGGTCTGTGAAACACCACTGTTGTAACCAAGGACACTCAGACAACCTCCCTTCTTGACTTATCCAGTCTCCACACTTGAGAACATGGTTTTCTCTGTGCTAAAGTGATATTTTAGCATGACACTCAGGAGAACAACTTTTCAGTCCTGTAATTTTTATGACTTTCTGGCCAGCAGAGGTCAATATATAGGCCAGTAGTCAGCCTACCCTTTGAGGCACTGTCGTAAAAATGTGCCCTCAGAACACTGCTAATCCCCGGCTGGTTCAGAGGGAAAAGCAAAGAGACTTGGGTTCAATGTACATTTCACAAATTTGAAATAAAAGATTGTGATTTTTCACAGAAATGCTGCTATAGTCCTAATAACCAATTCATTCTTTTTTTTAAATTCAGAAATAGTTTATTCATAAAGGGTATTTTTAAGACAGTTTCAAATAAAGTCTAATAAACTAGCCATTAAAGGTTCAGAAATATTAGAATGAACAATAGCTATGAAAATCAATACCAATCATTTATAATCAGTAAACAAAAACAAAATGCCATTAGGCATTTACTCAGGTATTTGTACCTTATAGGTCTGTGAATGTCCTATCTTCTGCCAGAGTGGAAACTGTTATACCTCAGCCACCATGGGTTAAGCCTAAAGCCTTCACATTCTTTACCATGATTATAAATAGAAGCTTTTTTTTCTAATAATTTATTGGCTTTAACATATAAAATTCCAATGACTAAATCCCAAAATAAAAATATATTTACCATCCAAAAAATTCTGTTTATTTTTTTTACAAAAATTTAGCCTCTTGGAATAACTTAAAGAAGTAGATATGGTAAAATGATTTCTTAAAGTACTTTTTTATCCAATTAAGGTGATGATAATCACTTCAAATTTAATACAATATCAATCATACACCAAAATTTCCTAGGCTCTTAGATCAATACCAGTCTAAATTCAGAAGACTTAAAAATCTATTTGTATTCATTCTAAATCAGAAAGACCATCCCCCTTCCTAACAAAGAGATAAGCTACCAAATAATTTTATAGAACCTCATCTTATTTTTCATGATTTGCTTATTCCCCCTATTGAAAAAGTCTTTTAAATGTTATTTGAGAATTCTTTTAGTTTAGGATTACAGTTGTCTTTAGCTTACACACTGAAAATTCCGACAAGCACCTTGTAAGGCTTTGATAACCAATTCATTCTTAAAACTTGAACTATGCTTTATCAGAAGAATGAGTTCATATCTAACATTACTATTCATTTTATTATTTAACTGATAGAAACGGAACAGAGGTTCAAAGTGGCTTTCTGAAGTGAAAAATATTGATAAAAATGTATCATAAATATAAGAAATAATAAAAATGGTATAGTGTTTTTATTTATATAATATATAAATTGGACATTTTGCATATATAATTTCTATAACATAAGAGTGGTGATCAGAAACGCAGTGCAAAATATGGAAAGTGAATTTATATACTATGGTTCAAGGGGATCTGCAAATGAGATAATTTCCTACATGCAGCCTAAGAAGAAAATGCAAAAAGGAAGTATACAGTGATGAAAAAATTAAATCGAATTTTATTTGACTAATAATTCATTTATTTATCCCTATTCCTTGACACACTGTTTTGAAATTTTATCAGTGATATGATGCCAACAGAACTTTCCCATAATTTTCAAATAAAGAAGAGTGATCTCTATAGTAGACTAATGAGTTTTTCCAACACACGCCCTAAACAATGCATCTCAGGAAGGAGCTAACCTATTGTGTCACTAAAAGCAGAGACCAAAATTACTAAGACATTATTGATCATTTTACTCCTCATTGCAAAATTAGACCCAGGCCATACTTTTGCTAAGAGGTTTATAAAGCTTCTGTACGTACAAAAATCCAGTGCTTGAGAGAAAACAGAATGAGCTATTAGACATATTTCCTTTATCAAATGGAACCACTGGATGCCACCTAATGACAATGACATATGATGTAGAAGTGCTATCACACATTCATGCTATGTGTGTGTGTGTGCTTTTCAGTTGGATGCAGCTACTGATACACTGAGCATGAATCCACACTGGGCGTATGTGCTGTCCATCTGTGAAGAAGTATTTGATGTGTTTGTTGTACTTATTACTGAAATCGCATGTTCCTATAAAGAAGAGATTCTCATTCATTGAAAACTCCCTTACAAAAAGTGATATGGATTGGGAAAAGTGCACTGGGTCCGTGTTGACAGCTGGGGACAACCAGGAAGGGTGTTCTCATGTGAGTGAAAGAATTTGCTCTTGAATACCTGTTTCCATATTACTACAGTCTTTTTTTGAACTTTTATTTTTTTAAGATTTTTATTTATTTATTTGAGAGAGAGAGAGAGAAAGCACGAGCAGGGGGAAGGGCAGAGGGCGAAGCAGACTCCCTGCTGAGCGGGGCTCGACAGGGGGCTCGACCTGGGCTCCATGAGGGGTTTCCCCCCCAGGACCCTGGAATCATGACCCAAGCCAAAGGCAGATGCTTAACTGACTGAGCCACCCAGGCGCCCCTCACATTACTACATTCTTCACTGGCTTTCAGTGCTGTGACTCCTGATCTTGATTGGGGATTGAAGGAAGTAATGGAAGTATAAATATGACCACATTACATCCACTAGCAATAAAACTGTTTGGCATGCTGTGTGGGAGAAAAAAAAAAGGGCAGTGACTAAAAATTCTCACTTTTCTACGCTGCCATAGGGAAAAATCCTCATGTGAGACCATATGTAGAGACTTAATTTTATTCAAAAGTGCTCACATGAGACCATATATAGAAAAATTTCTATATTACATAACACCATTAATGCCATGAAGGACTACTGAGCTTGTGTGATTTATTGTCTGATCAAGAACACTTTTGAGGGGCGCCTGGGTGGCTCAGTCAGTTAAGCATCTGCCTTCAGCTCAGGTCATGCTCTCAGGGTCCTGGGATCGAGCCCTGCCTTGGGTTCCCCACTTGTGGCAAGCCTGCTTCTCCCTCTGCCTCTGCCTGCCACTCCCCCTGCTTGTGCATGCTCTCTCTTTCTCTCTCTCTCTCTTTTTAAAGAAAAGGACACTTTTGAGAGTAAAAGGAGACACCTTTGATAATTCTATTGGGATAATAGACATAAACTGGGACTGTCCCAGACATGTATGGTTACCCTCATGAAGACTATTTCTATCATTTCAAGTGATTTCTTCCAATATTATATATATAATATTATTGACATATTGAATAGCTAGCATAAAACTATCACTTCAGGGCAGAAATAGAATGATTTTTAATGTTAAGCTAAGCTATCAATATTTCTTTAAAAGACTGAATTATGATATAAATGATTTGATTGCTGAGTGTTTTAATATTTTCCAATCCTGGGTGATTTTCTTCACTCACTGGAGAAATAAACTGATCCTGCATAATGAACATATTTTTAAATTTTAAGAACGTGCTAAAAAAAAAAAAAGAAGAAGAAGAAATACTTTCTGAAGCTGAACTTACTCAGATTGGATTTAATAATCCATCCATCACTATCTCCCAAGGTGAAACATCCAACCTTGGATTTCTAGCTGATCGCTGATGGAGTGGAGAAAGCACTTAGTGAGAAGTCTCACCATAATTCTCCCACAAGCACTTGAAAGATATCCCAAACACTTGCTGACTATCTCCCAAACCTTTCGTCCTAGAGTTAGAATGTTGCAATTCAAGAGAACAAAGAGAAATATAAACTAGATGTAAAATCTGGTCAATGGCTCAAAGTATCTGCAGATCTCTCAGTGAAAGATAGTAAACATGTATAACCCTTCTTACTGATATGAAACTATTATTAGTAATAATAATAGTAAGTTAACATTAGACTTTAATTTCTCTGGTTATGATGCATCTTTTGAAAATGTTTACATTTGCGTGATTTGTTGACAAAGTCAATGGTCCACAAATGCTGAAAGTTTTAGAAACTTTCTAAAATAATGGTTTCATGCCAAAGTGAAGGCTTGCAGCTTTAATCACTGTGCCTAAGACTGAACCAAGACTGCAAAGGGTTGAGAAAATGGATATCTTGAAGGCCTACCTTGCTCCAACTTACCCGCAAGAATCAACTCAGGTGTCATCTTTTACAAACACCTGAATCCTTTTGATTGGCCAGAGTTACAACCGGGTACAAAAGCAGCCCCCTTGTCCTCAAGGAACTTCAGAGAGTCTGTGAAACCTCAGAGGTTTAAGTGCCACAGTAGGGAGAACTTAAGAGGCTTTAAAGATGTATGAGAGAGCACCCGCCAAGACTTGGGGGCATCAAACCCGGCAGCCGGGACCAGAAGCCCAAAGGCGTGGTGAAGGAAAGACTTCCTGGCATAGGCAACAGGATTTGCACAAATCTGGGACGTGAAAAAGAGCATACCACACTCATACACCACAGATCACTCAGTGTGGCAGAGCACCTAATGTGAAGGGAAGAGGTAGACACCCCAATCAACGTGGTTTTTATGAGTTATGTTACAGAGCTTCATCCTGGCCACTATGGGTAGCTAATGAAGAATATTAGTAAAAGAGTGACATGAATAGATTAGTGCCTTAGAAATATTCTGTAGTGTGGAAAATAAAGCAGAGGGAGCAAGAAGAGGCAGGGAAACTTGTCAGGAGGCTGTAACAATGGGATGATTTTAGAGCAATGACAGCAATAACTATGGAAATGCAAATGAAGGAGAAATTAAAGCAATGAAGTGAGTTTTGACATTTGATTTGGGTCTTGAAGGATGTGTAGGAGTTTACCAGTCAGGCAAGTAGAGAAGGGTGTTCAAGACACAGCAAAGACAAAGGAACTGAAAAGAAAAAGATGTTCTTGAGTACTCGTACATAAAAGAAACAAGATCTGAGGAGAAAGATGGCTTGGAAACAGGTTGGAATGCCACTGGGTTGTTTGAGCATTGACATGCTTAGGTCTGTTTTAGAAAAATGAAAATAGAGTGAAGAATTAGAGATGACACCCTACCAGCCCTGGTAGGATAGCACATCTGGTCATCCCACAGCACCTCTGGGTCTCCATAGGAATTCCTTTAATCCCAGTGTGCAAGGGACAGGCTGGCCTAGGTAGGGAGAGATAGATAGGGGGCCATGGGGTCAGGCTCACAAAATTCAAAAATGCGGGAGACGAAAGGAAACCAGAGATAAGGAAGCGAACCAGACCATGATGTCCTAGGTGTCAGAGGTGGGGTCTTGTTATAATAGCTACTTGTGACCAACAAAGAATTACCAGACCCTAAAAAGGCAGTAAGCCACTGAAGGTGTTATCACTAGTCCTTACTCAATGGTGCTATCAATAGAGACGTTAAAAGGATTTAAGTTCCCTGGTTAGCTTTCTATAAAAGACCAACCCTAAACACCCTCAGTGGCAACCCTGTTGGGACCCCTCTCACTCCTGAGAGCTTCTTCTGTATCCTCACTTAATAAAACTCTGTCGCTTTACTCACTCTCCTTTGTCTGCGAGATGCATTCTTTGACTCCGTGAGACAAGAATTTCGGGACAGGAGATTTGACCAGAAGAAGGGCAGGCCAAAATTTCCATAATGAAGTACTTTCAACAGATCCTTTCAGGAACCAGACCAGTTTCCTAAGTTTCACGGGGCCACGTTGGCTGTAGATCTTTGAAGCAGACGGGCCGGCTTGGTAACCAGTAGTCCCCCTTCCTGTGCCTCTATGTTGTTCAGGTCTCCCCCTCTCCTCAAGAGATCTCATAAATCCTGACAGATTTAAGCCCAGCACGGTAGTGTCCATTCCTCCCAGAGTGACTGTTTCACTGATAATTCATGTGATCCACTTCTGGCAAATGAGATGAGAGAGGATCTTCTAGAAGGGTGGGATTCTAGGCCACATTCTCAGCTCTTTGAAAGGGACACAGGAAAAGACGGTTCCCTTTTCTGCTTCCATCATGATGTGATGCCTGCTGATCCTGCAGCTTTCTTGGGAAAGAGGGGAGAACTGAAATGCTGAAGATGGCTGAGGAGAAAGATGGAAGCAGTCCACATGCTTGGTGTCATCATTGGGCCTCTGAATTAAGTCCAGAACCACCCTACCTTGGAAATCCTTGTTATGTTGAGTTTTTCCTTTATCTTGGCCATTTTGAATTGTACCGTCTATTACTTGTACCAGATAACATCCCCTAACCATTCAGAACTCCTTCGGAAGCAGAGAAAATAAAATGGAAAGTTTAGGAGCAGGGAGGGGAATGTACTTCAACATTGACTACGTCTCCTCAAGTTCTCCCTCCCTTCTCTTCCCCTTCTCCCGACTGACTAATAGGAATCAATCCCCTGTTCGGGAGGCTGCTCTGTGGAGTTACACAGAGTGATAGGGAGAAGCTAAGGAACATTTAGTGACTATGATTCCCACCCCGGAGCGCTTGATTGACTGATTGCTGCAGTGGAAATATACCCCCTGGCTTTTCAGAGGAGCCCTGTGAGCGCCTGTTCTTTGAGATGTGGAAAAGAGTCATCATCTTAATTCAGGGCCAATTTCTTTAGCAGGAGTGGGACGAAAATGACACAAAGGGCCCCTGTGAGCAGTTTCCCTTAATTGGGTGACATCGCTAATTTCCAGCATCCTACCGGCAAGCAAACTCCACTCCCACACAAACATAAGATAGGAGTGGCTATGAGATTCTGACACAGGCTGATTTATGATTGGGAACAGAGAGAAAAGATGCCACAGAAAATAGTCCCCGGTCTCTCTTACAGCACAGTAGGGACTCCAGCAAAGAAAAATATTTGTCAACTTTTGATTTCTATGACTCACCTTTTCTCACATTTTAATTTTCTGAAATTGGGATGCATCTCACAACTGCAATCTAACACTTAATGTGGTATTATTTTCTCGTCAGATGTTCTTAAATAGATGTGTGTCACCTGATGTGCTAGGGAAGGCTTGGGAAGATCCATTGTCCTCCGGGGAGGACAAACATGCCGGTCAGCCAGTGACCTCTGTAACAAGAGGCTCATCACATCACAAGCACTTATGGAGTGCTTCTCCTTGGGGACTGGTGCTGCTGGGCTGGGTGGCCCCGGAGGTCTTGATGCAGTTTTTTGAATGTTTTTGATAAGGTTGGTGGAGTCCGGAGCCAACAGCCAAGAAAGAATTCTTGAGGCGCCTTGGGTACAAAATGCTGGTTTTATGAAAGCACGGGGACAGGACCGGTGGGCAGAAGGAGCTGCTGCCCAGGGACTGTGAGGAGCAACTGATTATACACTTTGGGGTTCGAAGTAAAGATAAAGGACGTTCCAAAAGGATTTTCATATGCTAAAGAAGACACAGGATACCAGAGGCCCGGCTATTGTCAAACCCAGGTTGTTTTTTTCCCTCTAGCAAGGCATTAACATTAAGATAGTTAGGAGCTTCCTGGAGGAATATGATATTCTGCCTGCCTCAAGTATTTGTCAATGGGCTGCAGGTTATAAGGACATTTAATTTTATCTACATTTCCTTCTGCCTTTGTTTGCCACAACAGTCTGACGTCTGGGTGGGCAGGAGAAGTGCCCCCAGGGGTGCACTGAGAGGTCCCTTCTGTGGGAGGGGACCTCCCCTGCATCCTGTTCAACCTGAAATTCCTGCATTATAAAGCCATCACACAGTCTACACTTCTGATAGGACAGTAGGGGGCCGTTTGTAGGAGAGGGGTGGTCACAGGTGCACATCCTTAGTCACCGTGATGTGACAGGGTGTTGGCTCTGTGCCCTCGGAGGAAGCACCTGCCCTTCTGTCGCAGCGCTGGAGCTTCTCCAGCCATGTCCCCATTCTCCCGCCTCCCCTCTTCCCCTGCACCAGCTGCTGTCATCAGGAGCATGGCCATCTCGTACAGAAACAGACAACTTCGTCTAAATAGAACGAGCAGTCTCCCATGAAGCAAGACGGGATGGCCACGTTCTAGAAAAGGCAGGATGTTGCCCTGCTTTTCTCTCATACAAGCCCTGGGAATGTCTCCCCAGAAACACCTGGTGGGTTCATGGGATCATCCATTCTTTCTTCCCAAGAATCAGCTCTAAGGTCTTGGGGAATCTGAAAGCCTGGGTGGAATCCATGCCACTTTCTAACTCTGTGAGGGGAGCCCATTACTTAATGGGGCGCCAGTGGCCTTCGGCATAAAATGGGATAATACCAGGATCGGGCTCACGGCACTGGGGTGAGGATTCCACACAGGTGGAGTACTTAGTGTGTAGTAAGAACTCAGTCGTACAAGTACCTCTTATTATAATGCTAGTCACTATCTACTTTGACCTGTTGAGTAGTTGTTTTGCGTGTCTCTTAACAATCTTAACCATATGCCTCTTAATAACCAGAGATATTTTTAAAGACTGCGTCTTCCACATTAGGTTGGCGAGTAGGGAGTAATCAGCTTGGACTCTACTGCAAACCACTTGTTGTTAAACTAAGGAAGATTTAGCTAAGATCATTCCTTATAGATGTTTTGCTCTAATCCCTGCTGATAGAGTCAGCCCAATTCCTAGACACTGTGATGCTAAAATACCAACTCTCTTCCCTAAATACACACAAAGGTAAGGACTTGGTCAGCACAGCGGTCCTTCAGATAATAGAACTATAAGGAAAACATGCTTTATCTTCATCAATTTAAGGTATCAGTCTTCTATTATTGTTGTCCCAGATTCTTCCATTCTTTTTGTTTTTCTCCTTTCCTCTGTTTATCTTGTTTCCTGCCTTCCAAATGTGACAGGACTTCCTTGCCATCTAGAGAAAAAGACCAAGACCGCCATATACTTCTCTGCCTTGCTCCACATGGGCAAGGTTGTTCCTGAAAGCTCTCTGTTAGGGAAAAAGCTATTAAATGAATAAAAATATTTTTACTACTTCTAATGTGAAGAGGTATAATACATAGGTAACTGAGGTTACCTAAGTAAGTTTGAGAGAAAAATATTTCAACTAGACAATGAAAACAAGTTTATAAATAATAATAAGCAACATTTTGAAACGAAGTCAGTTGAGCTTGTCTGTGAAATGTAATGGCAAGAGAAGATTTGATAGTGGGTGATGGGGGAGGGGGTCTTTGGAAGGTGCTAGAAATTCAGATGATTGACTTTCAAGCAAGCAGCCTGTAATATTGTGATGTATGATAAGAAATATATATTTGATCTTCCTTGCATTCCTGGCATAGAGCTCCTAAAACCTTGGAATTTCCCAAGTGGTAAGAACAATAAAGGTGTTTTTCCTAATAAGCCCCTTCCAACCACACCAGAGTTTATGTTAATGAAGTGACTTTTGCAAAGCCCCTAAAGATGGGGCTCGTTGTCAGGGGAACCATCCCTGTGATTAGAGGGTTAGAACTTTCAGCCCCACCTCCCCACCTCCAGGGAGGGGAGAAGGGCTGGAGATTGAGTTCAATCACTGATGGCCAATGAGCTCATCAATCATGCCTATGTAATGAAACCTCCATAAAAATCTCTAAAGTACTGAGAGCCTCAGGTTGGTGAACTTGAGGAGGTGCTGGGAATGTGTCTGGAGAGGGTATGGAAGCTCCTCGCCCCTTCCCCTACAGCTTGCCCTATGCATCTCTTCTATCTGGTCGTTCCTGAGTTATATCCTTTGTAATAAACCAGTAATCTAGTAAGTAAACCTTTCCAGAGTTCCATGAACCGTTCTACTGATGATTTATAGCCCAGGTGACCACTTGCCCTTGGGATTGGTGTCTGAATTTGGGGGTGCCGTCTTGTGGGGCTGAGCCCTTAAACTGTGGGATCTGCTGCTCTCAAGGTAGATAGTGTCAGAATTGAGTTAAATTTGTAGGACACCCAATTGCTTGGTGTGGGGATATCTCCCCTCCCCCCCCTCCACACACACATTTGGTGGCCAGAAAAACTGACTATGTGAGTAGAAGATTAAAAGAGAGTTTTTCCTTTATGCAGTGTCTTTGAGGCTCATGGCTTATTGCATTCAAACTGCACTTAAAGTTATAGACAGAAAAAAGCTAAACATGAGAGCACTCAGAAAACATGGTGTACAATCACCTCTGTCATACATCTAATTTTCACATATTCATAAATCTGTTCCTTGACTCCCTATTCTGTTCCACTCATCTATTTACATAGTCATCAATACCACCCATCTGTATTACTATAGATTTTTAATAAAGTATGTAGTAAAGTGAGCCCCTGAACTTTTATTTTGCCAAAATTTTCTTAGCTCTTCTTGGTCCTTTATGCTTCCTTTTACATTTTACAATTAACCTTTCAGTAAAAGGGGAGAGGTGGAAATATATTCACTTTTTATTGGAGCCACATAGATTTATTCTGCTAGTTTGGGGATGTTTGATAGCTTTAAGATATTGACTATTCCCTTTCAAAAACATGATATATGTTTCTACTTACATTGGCTTTAATTTTTACAACATTTTATAATTATCTCTAAAAGTCCTCTTCATATCTTTTGAAAGACTGATTTTTAAGTACTGCAGTTATTTTTGTTTCTTTTTAAAATAGTATCTTTCAGAGTGCCTGGGTAAGCTCAGTTGGTTAAGCGTCTGCCTTGGGCTCAGGTCATGATCCCAGGGTCCTGGGACTGAGTCCTGCATCAGGTTCCTTGCTCAGCGGGGGACCTACTTCTCCCTCTTCTCCCCACTCATGCTCTTTCTTTCAAATAAATAAAATCTCTAAAAAATAATAAAATAAAATTAAATTAAATTAAAATAGTATCTTTCTTGGGATGCCTGGTCACTCATTCAGTTAAGCACCAGACTCCTGGTTTAGGCTTAGGTCATGATCTCAGGGTCATGAGATCAAGTCCCACATTGGGCCCTGCACTCATAGCGGAGTCTGCTTGAGATTCTCTCCCTCTCCCTCTGCCCCTCCCCCTGCTCGCACACACACGCTCTTTCTCTCTCTTTCAAATAAATAAATAAAATCTTTAAAACAGTATCTTTCTTAATTACATCTTTTATGTTTGTTGCTAGTGTGTAGAAACACAATTGATTTTGTAAGCACTCATATCCAGTAACCTTGCCAAACTCATTGGTCAGTTCTAATAATTAGACTGTAGGTCCCCCTGGACTTTCTATGTAGACTATCATATAATTTGCGAAGAGTGGCAGTTTTGCCTCCTCCTTGGCAACCTATATATTTTTCACTTTTTTTTAAACTTACTGTACTCGTAGGATCTCTAATTTATTATAAGTTAATATTACATGTAAATTATATATAATATTTATTTATTATATAAAAATTATATATAAATGAATAAACAGCTGTATTATAAAATAGATATATTGATAGTGTATATTTTATTTTGTTCCTGATTTGTAATGAAATGCTTTTTATTTTTCATGACACATGATGTTATTGGTAAGTTTTGGTAGAAGCTCTGTATCAGGTTAAGCAAGTTTCTTCTTTCTTCTATTAGTTTTCTTAATGATTTTTGTTCAGTTTTATCTAATGCCTTTTAGATTAGATATTGAAATGATCATTTGGTTTTTCTTTTATAGAATGATCACATGGAGGATTAAAGCAATAGATACTTATCAAAATTATACATGAACATGGTTTCAAGAGTCAAACAGCTCTCTGACAGGCCCTTTATATGCCCACCAGCAATGCATGAGAGTTCCAGTTGCTCCACATCCTCATCCACACTTGGTATTATTATCAGCATATTTCATTTTAGCCATTCTATTGGGGGTGAAGTGGTATCTCATCATTTATAAAATTAGAAGCTCTGTAATTCCTGCGGGGAGTAAAGCTAACAAAAATCGAGTGTAGGGTGAGCCACACCAATGTGTTTGTACAGTGGTAGGTAAATCAACTTGCATCACAATAGCTCAGTCCCAGGTCAGCATCCTAATGGAGATTCCAAAAGTACTGTGAATGGCTGCTCCCAAGGCTTTGTGAATCCATTGTCTGGAAACTCTATCAGTAATAACTTGTGACTCCGTTGTTTGTAAACTAAATTAATAAAATAACTTTATGTGGTTTCTTTCTTTTTACTTTATAAAGGGTATGCTGTGGTGGCCGAGAGCTTAAGCCACAGCCTGGGTTTGAATCCTGGCTCTGACAACTATCGTGTGTGACCTTGGGTAAACCTGAACCTTGGTCTTTGCATTTGTAAAATGAAAACAGTACTAGGATCCACAGAATGGAATTAGATAATCCATAGAAAGAGTTCAGTCCAGTGTTTGGCTTGGAACATATGCTCATTAAAAGATTTGTTGCTGTGATTTCTCAAAAAGTTTGGGTATCAGTTGCTTCACTTGTTGAGGAGAAGTAAAGCTGTCATGCAAATCCATAGGAAAACTGGTCAAAATTGAAAACACAATTTAAAACATCTGAAAAACAACCCAGAGTAGACAGAAATCAAAGGAAAGTTTAGGCTCAAGAAACCGCAAGTAGAAGGGGCAGAAACTGCAGAGACCATGCGTCTTGACCTTGGGAAGCTGCCCAACACCCAGGGCTATGCCTGTGGAAAATTTTTAAAATTAAGGAAAGCTGTTACATAACTGATGGCCTTGGAACCTGTCTCATGACGTTATAATGGTGGTCTTTAGGTATATAGAAAGGGGAGATAGAAAGAAAAATTGTTTGTCCAGAATTACCCAAGGACTTCACACCCAAAAGACACTATTATAAAGGAATTAGCAAAGAGTATGTCATAGTTGGGCAGTGACCATTCATTCATTCCTGTGTTCACTCAGCTCCTTGTTTACTTATTCAAAAATTTGTATCAAGCATCTATGATTTTATTACTAAGTGTTAGCAATATAAAGTGAATTTCTGATTTCCACTATTTACTCTCTAGAATCAGCTTTTTTTTTTTTTAAAGATTTTATTTATTTATTAGAGAGAGACACAGCCAGAGAGGGAACACAAGCAGGGGGAGTGGGAGAGGGAGAAGCAGGCTTCCCGCTGAACAGGGAGCCCGATGCGGGGCTCGATCCCAGGACTCTGGGATCATGACCTGAGCCGAAGGCAGATGCTTAACGACTGGGCCACCCAGGCGCCCCTAGAATCAGCTTTGACCGACTCCAGAAATGATCTTAAAATCCCGCCTCAAAATCCTGTGCCATCTTGGCTTCCACCTGCCTCAAATCATCAGCTGCAACAGAGAGAGCATAGCAGCACTTGTCTTTGTCTTGAATTTCCACCCACTTCCAGACACCTGAGAGGGTCTATATCCATGATGTTCAACCTTGGCTGTACACCAGAGTCTCCCGGGGAGCTCAAAAAACACTAACGTCCCAGCTGTTTCCCAGATCCATCACATCACAGTCTCTGAGGATGGGAGCCTAGTATCAGAATTTGCAAGTCGTCCTAGGAGATTCTGGATGCAGCCAGAATGGAGAACTGTGTGTGTGTCTGCATGAACATCAGCTTGGCTCCATTGTATCAGAACGTGGGAGAGCTATGGGAAGATCTTCCAGGGAGCAGGAAGGTAGCGAGTCCTGTTGCTCTTGATGGTGAGACAGGGCAGGCTAGAGGCAGGAGGATGGTTTTATGTAACTCCCACACCTGCTGCACACTAGTGGGGATTAATACCTACTGGTCTCCCAAATTTCATAGCTTGACATCCTAACCCCCGCTCTTCAGAAGGTGACTGTGTTTGGTTAATAAGGGTCTTTAAAGAGGTGATAAGGGTGAGCCCTTATCCAATATGATTGCTGTGCTTATAAGAAGAGATTAGAGCACAGCCGCATAGAGAGGGAAGAGCATGTGAAGACACAGGGAGGAGACACCCATCTGCAAGCCAAGGAGAGGGGCCTCAGGAAACCAACCCTGCTGACTCCCATCCAGACTTCTGGCTGCCAGAACTGTGGGAAAATACATTCTGTTGTTGAAGGCACCCAGTATTTGTTAGGGCGGCCCTAGCCAACTAATATAGGAAGTATAGGCACCGTGTTGATGACACAGTTGTCCGAATGTCTTATTATTACTGTTATTATTCATTATAACATATTTATGGTAAAAAAAATCATCCTGGGGCACCTGGGTGGCTCAGTCAGTTAAGCATCCGACTCTTGATTTTTGGCTCAGGTCATGATCTCAGGGTCGTGAGATCGAGCTCCAGTTGGGCTTCACACTCAGCAGTGAGTCTGTTTCTCTCTCTCTCTCCATCCCCCTCCCTTGGCCCCTCCCCCTACTTGCATGCTCTCCCTCTCTCTCTCTCTATCTAAAATAAATAAATAAATTGTTAAAAAAAAAAATCATCCGAGGGCACCTGGGTGGCTCAGTCGGTTAAGCAATCTGCCTTCGGCTCGGGTTGTGATCCCAGGGTCCTGGGATTGAGTCCCACATCAGGCTCCCTCCTCAGTGGGGAGTCTGCATCTCCCTTTGCCTCTCCCCATGCTCAAAATTAATTTCTCTCTTCTCCCCTGAACCCTCTATAATCATTCCCCTAAGGTAAGTACTGTTAACAGAGTTTTGTGCTAAATGATACCATGTGAGAGTATCAGGGTTTACTTATTCACTATTCAGTGGGCAGTGACTCCCTCCTATGTGGCAGACATTGTGCTGAGGTCCACATACAAAGAAAGTTATGGTGCTCTCCTATACCTCAGTGCTGACAGTGTGGCTGTCCCTGGCTTCTGGTCAGCCCCTGCCCCCAACAGAAGAGGAAGCCGATGCTATGGCCAGATTGGAATGAACACAGTTGTTACCTGGGAACCAAAAGCAATCACAACTAAAGGGCAAGTGCCATTGGGAACTCAAATGTGTGCTTAGTCCTGGAGGAAAGATGCCCAGCCACAGATTAAGATGAAAGTACCAGGCCATGGAAGGAGGCCAAGGTGGGGAGTCAGGAGCCATGGAGGTCCCCAGCAGGACACTGAGTCAGCACCAACTGCAGGAGAGACGATTCTGTAGGGCCTAGGCTATGAACACAGCAGGGCACAGGGTTTGGCCAAGTGGCCCCGGGTAAGCCAACAGGCTTCAAGTCTCAGGGTGTCACGTGACAAATACACATGTACGTGGGGAACCAGGCAGACGCAGTAATGAATAATCATAGCTGTGGGAGAATCATGCCCAGGGTGCCATGGAACACAGAGAAGAAATTAGGGAAAGGAAGCCAGGGAAGGTGTAGCAGAAGAGGAGAGGTCTGAACCGGGCCTTGAAGAAGAGGCATTTGTCAGAAGAGAGTGCAGAAGGATGTGTTAGGGAATGGAAGCATAATGCAAAATCATGATACCATGAGGGAACTGGTTATGTTTTGGGAACAAACAGACACATACTGTTTATGGGTATAGAAGGGTCTGGAAAGGTTCCCAGAATCAGGCTGGACAGCATGGATTAGAAGCAAGTTTGGGCCTTATCCTGAAGAATTTTGATCAGGGAAGAGATATGCTGAATCTGGGTTGCACACATCGATCTACCTGGTGCTACTCAGGGCAGTGAAAAGAGGGGCCCACGCCTGGGAAGAACACACCAGCAGTGGGGAAATGAGTGTTAGCGTCAGGCTTCCGCTCATCTTCTCAGCTGGAGGAACTTCCCTTAGCTCTCTGCTCTCCTCCATTCCTGCAGCTCTTTTCCTCCAAGCAGATCACTGCCTGTGACAAAGGTGGACATGCGCGCAGCCACTCCAGGAACCCGAGGAATGCCCTGGCACAGGCTGCCCACCACAGGTCATCTCAGGCCTCGAAGACACGGAGCAGCTACAACCTGGATTATGCCCGCAAGTGCCAGACGGTCACCGTGCGGCTACGTGGAGCAGAGCACACGCGTCCCCCCCCGTGCAGGCTGACAACTGCCCTCACACTGTGTACTTAAGACTCTTGTCCAGTGCGCATGCGTGTGTGTACGGGGACCCTGATGATGTCCTTTAGGTGGAAACCGAGACCTTCCTCGCTCAAGGATTCTGTGAATGGCCCTTTCACTCAGAATTCCCAGCATGTAAGATAGAACCTCTCCAGGGTTATCTTCGGCCAAGGATCAAACAGCTGCTCCCCACTGTCTCAGCGGAATAAAATGTTTCTGAAACAAAACGAACACAGTCACACAAAACAGATAAGCCTGAGATCTGGGCTGTGGGAGGCATGGTTATCTGGAATACTTTGCCTCACCCAAGAGAGAAGCACTTATCTATAACCATGTACTTTCAGATAACAAAATTTCCTAGGGAATCCCTCATATCAGCAGCGACTCTCCATCCCCTGGACTTAAAGAGAAAAAAAAAATTCAATAGTATTTCTCTGCCTTATATGGCTAAGAGGAAGTGTATGAGTGTCAGGGGAGAGGAGGATTTGAAGAGAGCTTGTTTGGTGTGTGTCCGGCGAGGGAAAAGAAGCAGAGAGCTGTGGAGGAGAACTGTCTCACAGTGGGGAGGCAAAGATGAGGTATGAGTTGAGGACCTCAAAAGACCACTTCCCTGTCCCCTGCTCCCCAAAGGGATCCCTTCCCCAGTGATACTGCCTTCAGTTCCCACATCATGGACTCCTTTGGGCTAAAGCAGTAGTTTTCAATCTGGGCTGTGCAGAGCTCTCCGGGACCCGGGGCAAGCAAGACCAGCAGAGGGGGGTATTCTACTCTGCCCTCACCCTTTAAATAGGGCTGCTCCCAATTCCTGTCTTTTTTTTTTAAAGATTTTATTTATTTATTTGACAGAGAGGGAGAGAGAGGGAGTGAGAGAGAGAGAGCACAAGCAGGGGGAGTGGGAGAGGGAGAAGCAGGCTTCCCACTGAGCAGGGAGCCCGATGTGGGGCTCGATCCCAGGACCCCGGGATCATGACCTGAGCTGAAGGCAGCCGCTTAACCAACCGAGCCACCCAGGCGCCCCAGTTTTCCTTTTCTTATAGTAAGTATGATGGTTAATTTTATGTGTCAACTTGGCTAGGCCACAGTACCCAGAGATGTGGTCAACATCAGTCTAGATGTCACTGTGAAGGTGTTTTTTACATGTGATTAACATTTTTTTTTTTTAAGATTTTATTTATTTGAAAAAGAGAGAGAGAGAGAGAGAAAGCAAGCACAAGCAGGGGGAAGGGGCCCCAGGAGAGGGGGAAACAGGTTCCCAGCTGAGCAAGGAGCCCAATGCCGGATCCCAGGACCCTGGGATCATGACCTGAGCCGTAGGCAGCCGCTTAACCAACTGAGCCACCCAGGCATCCCTTATGTGATTAACATTTAAAATCAGTAGACTTGAGTACAGCAAATGAAATTCTCTACTGTGGATGGGCCTCACCCAATCAGATGAAGGCCTTAAGAGAAAAAGACTGAAGTCCTCCAAAGAGGAAGGAATTCTGATTCAAGTTGCAACATCAGCTCTTCTCCGAGTCTCTGGCCTGTTCGATTGCCCTGCATATTGTGAATGTGCCAGTTTCCACAATCTTGTGTGCCAACTACTTTAAATAAGTCCCTCCCTCCTTCCCTACTTCCCTCTCCCTCTCCCACCCCCCCACCCCCCACATCTTATTTGTTCTGTTTCTCTGGAGAACCCTGACTAATACAGTAGGTTCATTAAATTGAGTGGTATGGGTGAACCAATTTGGAAAATATTTCAGATGTAACATAGGATTGAGCAAAAGAATAAATGTGCTGATTTTGTTGGGTTCTCACTATGCAAGAAGAGTCATACAAAAATAGAATGGCAAGGCAAGAAAGAACTCTGAGAGAATGGATGGAAATTGGAGGTACTGTGCAAACTCAGGATTTCTAAAATGTTAGGTGTGTACATATATACATGTATATATGCCATGTGTGTATTTTATGTGTGTATATGTGTATGAATAAGTGCACGTAAATACGTAAATGCTTATATTTCTTTGTTCTGCCTCCTAAAAGCACCAAGAAGCAAAGACACCCCAGAAGCAGCCACGAGTACAGTCAGTGCCAAGAGAGTGCTTTCTCATATTCCCCACAAAGAGGGACCAGGACCAGTCAGAAAAATGGCTGGTTCCAAGTCTAGGGCAAGGTAGGTGTAAGATGAGCCTGGAACACGGTAGTAAGCCAGAAAGTAAAGAAGTGCACGTGAAACACAATGGAGTGAGCGACAAGGACTGGGGAGACCACTCAAAGGTATCCCACTGGCCCAACAGCATACAGCCGGAGCACCCAATAATAAATACAAGAGTAAACTACTGAAAAATGGGAATACATCAGTCCATATCAATGATTTTTAAGTTATGTAAGCGGAGGAAATAGAGGAGAAGGTTATTCTGCTTACAGTAGAAAACTAAGGACCAGAGGACTGATGCTTAGGGAGTGCTGGGGAGGAAAATCCTCATTTTGCACCAGAGAGTAAAAATGAGGTCAATAAGAAACACCAACGGATGCTGAATCCAGGGGGAGATTTTGAAGAGGAGCAGGACACTCACATGTCTTAAAGTGTCTCCCCACAGACTGCCAATTAGTTCAGGGAAGAAAATAAAAACCTAACAATTATTCGGCAGAGATCAGAATCACTTTTGCCAGTGAACATCGTGTGCCCCCCGACATGGTGCCCTGTTAAGGACACAACTACCTGTTTGGCTTTATGGCTGGAAGAGCATAACTCCAATCTCATCGTGAAGAGACATCAGACAAACACAAAATGAGGACTGTTCTATTTTTAAAAAGAAAGGTGCATGTGTGGGAGGGTAGGACTCTATTTTTCAAAATGTCAGTGTCATACAAAAGGCTGTGGAAGGGTTTCAGATGAAAGGAAATTAAAAGAGCACGCCACTAAATGCAATACCCGACCCCAGACGGAATCCCGCGTGAATGAGGCACCGAGGAGAACATTATTGGATCAACTGACAAAATTGGAAAATGGATGCCAGAGTAGATAAAAATATTATATCAATGTAAAGTTATGAAGCTGATGACTGTACTGTGGTTATGTAAGAGCATATTCTATTCTTAGGAAATACACACTGACGTATTTAAAGGTAAAGTGCCATAATGTAATTTACCTTGGATTGGTTCAGAAGAAAGAATTCTGTATTCACACACACATATGTATGTGTCTGTACGCACACAGATGAGAGATAGATAGATAGATAGATAGATAGATAGATAGATAGATAGACAGATAGATAGAGACAAAGATGGAGCTAGAGAGGAAAAGGCAGGTGGGGGGTGGAGGGCTGACAAAGTTCCTTGGGGGAAAAAAAAGCACTCTGTCCGGAACATTTGTTCCCTCTGCTTGTAGAAGCATTCATTCTAGGGCTGTGCCCACGTCAAGCTGGACAAACCAGTTCTCTGACCTGAAGAAATGACAAAAAATATATGAGGTGAAGAATGAGGTCGTTTAGACCAAATGAATCAGGTCATTTAGACCAAGTGAATACACCTAGTGCCCCCTTTCAGTGTCTGTGCGCTGTGATGCATTTTGTACAATTCCTGCTGAATCACTGCACAGCTTTCCAGGAGGAAACAGATGGCACACCCAAACTGGATACTGAGGACAATGTGATAAAGGGACTATCTACAAAGGTGGGGGACAGAGTTAGAGAAACCAACAAGGGAAGGTACTGCTTCCCATGGAAAGTAACAGTGGGAAGCCAGGACTGTCAGAAAAAAAATGAAGGGAGGGGCAGTTACTAGAAGCCGAAGCCGAGGGAAGAGCTCTACGGATACCTGGGATGGCCATGTGATAGGCTCTGTGGTCTTTGGTAAAGGATTGCACCCAACTCGGCAGCCAAGTTCCAGCCACCCAGCAGGGCGGGAGCCATGCAGAACAAACACCCTGACCACACCTTCTGTGCACCCTCTGCTCTCCTGCCACGATCTCCCAGTGGCCAAATCCACCTGGCAAGCAGAAGGCAAAGGGACATGGAGAGGCAGTCTACACAGGCCAGGCTCCCAGGGCACAGAGCAGGGAAGCGAAGAGTAGAAAGTGAATCTGGAAGGGAAGATGGATTTAGCCACCAGTGATATGGGGCTGCAGTGAACGTTTAGTTTTATAGAAGCACAGAGAGCCGACATTCAACATCATCAAGCAAAAGAGTTCTGATTGGTATGTAGACAATTCTTGGAACTGGCATGGTTAAAGAGTTTGATAAGAAAATTAGAAAAAAAAAAGTGCTGCTTTCTTGATTATTGGAAATGGGATTTCTGAAAGTCCTTATTTCCTCTACATAAGTTATTTTCCGAATTGTCAACCACAGCCAGTAGGAAGTAAGTATAGGAGAGTTTGTTAACAACACAGCGGTAAAATTCAACACAGACTGAGAAATTCTCCCATTAATTTCTCCTAGAAGTAGAATACCTGCCGGATTTGACAAAAAGGTGGTAAATTTCTGGAGAGCTCCACCAAACTGTGATCTAGGATCTGTGCTGTATTCAGTGGAGTTCTCTGGGGTGGGGGGTGGGGGGGCACAAGGCAAGACTTTGACAGGACAACTGATTCACAAAGGAAGTTCAAGGGACAAGGTGAAGCTAGCAACTAGAAGAAGATAAAGGACAAAATGAGAAGATGGGAGGTTTGGAGGAAGAGCAGAGGCATGGCATATGGCAGTGCATGGCTAGTGATTCAGGACCAAGACCGTGAAAGGCCAGCATTGAAGTGGAGTTAGCTGTTTTGGAGGCAGGACTCACTCTGGGGAAGGGGAGGAGGGGAGGGGAAGGGAGAGACCTCACTGCAGACCTCTTAAGACCAAGGCTGACTAATTGCACTACTGGGTATTTACCCCAAAGATACAAATGTAGGGATCCGAAGAGGTACGTGCACCCCAATGTTTATAGCAGCAATGTCCACAATAGCCAACTGTGGAAAGAGCCAAGATGTCCATCGACAGATGAATGGATAAAGAAGTTGTGGTATATATATACCATGGAATATTATACAGCCATCAAAAGGAATGAAATCTTGCCATTTGTAACAACGTGGATGGAACTGGAGGGTGTTATGCTGAGCGAAATAAGTCAATCTGAGAAAGACATGTATCATATGACCTCACTGATACGAGGAATTCTTAATCTCAGGAAACAAACTGACGGTTGCTGGAGTGGTGGGGGCTGGGAGGGATGGGGTGGCTGGGTGATAGACATTGGGGAGGGTATGTGTGTGCTATGGTGAGTGCTGTGAATTGTGTAAAACTGATGAATCACAGACCTGTACCTCTGAAACAAATAATACATATATGTTTAAAAAAAAAAAAAAAAGAAGATAGCAGGAAAGGAAAAATAAAGGGGGGGAATCGGAGGGGGAGATGAACCATGAGAGACTACGGACTCTGAGAAACAAACTGAGGGTTCTAGAGGGGAGGGGGGTGGGGGGATGGGTTAGCCTGGTGATGGGTATTAAAGAGGGCACGTTCTGCATGGAGCACTGGGTGTTATACGCAAACAATGAATCATGGAACACTACCTCAAAAACTAATGATGTAATGTATGGTGATTAACATAATATAATAATAATAATTAAAAAAGGAGGGCTATTTGATGTAATGAGCACTGGGTGTTCTACACAACTGATGAATCACTGACCTCTACCCCTGAAACTAATAATACACTACATATTATCTAAATTGAATTTAAATGAAGAATTAAAAAAAAAAAAAAACAGTGGAAAAAAAAAAAGACCAAGTTTGACTGTACACAACCCATCATTCCTTTGTTGTGAGAAACCACAGCAGGCCACAATTTCCCAGAACACAAAACCACATTGATTCTTGCCTTTCCAGCCTTTCCAGCCCCACCTCCCACCACTCCCCAACTCATTTCTTGATGTTCCAGTCACAAGAGTTCCCTGAACACATCCTGCTACTTCTTATGGCTGTATCTTTGAGCACTGTATAAGACTCTGGGTGAGGCTGATGTAACAAAGAGAGAATAAAATAGAAGGCCTTAAATTAGTTTTTCTCCTGAAGCAGTCCAAAGGTGAATGGCACAGAGCCGGCAGGACAGCATGGTTTCACACTGTCATTCAAGGACCCACATTCCCAACACCTTGTTACTTCACCATCTCCTGGGGTATTGCAGTCATCCACAGGGCTGAAGTGAGCTTACCCTCATGTCTAACAAAAAGAGAGCCCAGGGTAGCGGCTTTGTCCCGAAGGAGATGGCGCAGTGGGTGCACACATAACTTTGGCTCCCCTCATATTGGCCGGGGCCTGGTCACATGGCCATGCCTAGCTGCAAGGGAGCTGGAGAGCACAGTCTCTACCTGGTGGCCCTGTGCTCTACCCAAATATATGGTATTCTTTCACGAAAGGGGGGCCTAAAGGGAGCATGTTACAAGAATTTGGGAGACAGCTCAAAAGAGTCCCACTGGCCAAATCAGGTATAATTAGAGCACCAAAATGTTAAGTATAATAATAAACTATTAAAAAATAATATATTGGGGCACCTGGGTGGCTCAGTCGGTTAAGTGTCTGACTCTTGGTTTAGGCTCAGGTCATGATCTCAGGGTCGTGAGCTCTGTGCTGGTCGTGGAGTCTGCTTAAGACTCTCTCTCTCCCTTTCCCTCTGCCCCTCACCCTGATCATGCTCTCTCTCTTGCTTAAAAAAAAAAAAAAACAAATAAAATAAAATAAAATATCAATCCATAGTCATGATTTTCGAGAATACATAAGTAGATAGGGGAAAAGGGGGGTCTTATTTACAGTACCTGTCTGCCACCCCTCTGCTACTTTCTCCACCTGGACCAGCTTTTGTTCACCTCGATCACTTCCCTTCCTGCCCTTTTGTGACTCAGTCAAAAACAACCTTTCTGTTTCCCCACCCCCAGCATTTTGCCAACTGCTCAGTTATAATTATCTGTATATGACTTAAACTATGAGCTGAAGAAGCCAGCAGTAAGTTCCCGGAATCACTCCTGAAAGATAACGATTTTTATAGCATGTATAAAACCTTCCAATTAGGGGCACCGGGGTGGCTCAGTCGGTTAAGCGTCTGCCTTCAGCTCAGGTCATGATCCCGGGGTCCTGGGATCGAGCCCCGCATCGGGCTCCCTGCTCGGTGGGGAGTCTGCTTCTCCCTCTGCCTCTGACCTTCCCTTTCACTCACGCTCTCTCTCTCTCTCAAAATAAATAAATAAAATCTTAAAAAAAAAAACCAAACCCACAAACCTTCCAGTTATGGCAGTCTTCATTTGATCACCCTTCAGAACAGTACTGCTGTTGAAGACAAATTGTTTATAGCCCTGATCACACTCTTTTATATACTCCTGAAGTCAAAGATCTTCTCTGAACAGGAAACAGTCTCTCTCAGGCACTGACTTTACTATTGTTAACTGTTGGCCCTTGCTACAAGTTGTGTCTCACTCTACACTGTCCTATGGGCCCTGCTCAACTTAAGGGACCAGACATCACCGTAATCATAAGACGCTCTCATCTGTATCAGAATAAAATGAATGCATTGGCCAAAATCTGGCAGCTCATTTATAAAGGGTTTGTGATGCAGAGAGCTGAGGTCCTTTGACTAAGGATCACTAAAGTAGGCACTCACTGAGTGTTTATTGAATGAATGATTCATTCATTGAACAAATGAGCAAATAAGTAAATGAAAGAATAAAGTTGGTCAATAGTTCATCCAAAAGCTGATTACAAAGAACCTGCTTCTTTCAGTCGCCTTAGTCACCAAATGGCATCTGTAGGTTATGTCTCCTCACAAGCTCGCCATTGATCAGAGCAGATTGTCATATTGCATAGAATCTAATCTTGATGAAAGGGTAGTACAGAGTTCTATGCTTCCAGAAATCTTGGAAATTAAAAGGAATAAATCCTGCTGGGCTGTGTATATGAAAGACTCTGCTTTTTCTAGCATACAGGAGAATCCTGCTCTGGCTCTCCCCAACCCTTTCGATGTAGTCTCTATTCAAAGTGGAGAGTTGACACAGGCCTATTATCACTTTGGATCTCACGCAGGGCTCCTGCATGTGGTTGGAGCCCTGAGAGCTATCACAGGCTAGCTTCACCCAAAATGAGCTTGCTTGGGCCTGAATGCTGAGGAGAACAAGGTAAGTAAGAAGAATCACCTGATAGCAAGGATTTATATGTAAAGACCAAATAACCCACTAGGTACATCCTGAGATCAATAAACATTCAGCCCTGTCTATATTAATATCCAAAAAATTCTAGAAAGATCACTGGTTCCAGAAATGATGTCACTCAGGCTCTGTAAGACCCCAAATCATCCTAGATCCCATCATGTTAAGAGTCTTAATACTTCTCAAACATTGGAATATGGGCTTATATTCGTATAAACAAAGAGTCTAAGTGAAAAATTCACTTTTACTCTATCCCCTAAGTTTCCTGAGTTAATTCTATGATGAAAACTGTTTCTTCCTAAACAAAATAGGGTTAAAACCCTGCCAAGCTTCTAAACCCCGAAAGTAGAGAAATTCCAAGCTACTTGGCACAGTCTCATTATCAAATCAGATATTTAGTGTTTTTTTCCCCCTGAGAATAACAGGAAACATCCTAAAAAATAAGTTTAAAAATTTTAAGGCCACCTTAAAAACTGATCACAAAAAACTAAAAAACTAACCACAACCTTTGAATACTCCGAAGGTTTCAATTAAATTATAACAATTTATGTCACACTTTTAACTGGGGGAGAAAATGTCTTTGCTGAATGCAACTGAGGAGATTTTCACAGAAATAGAAAGACACTAACATTTAGTCAAAATGAGAGAAAAGGTTGTTGAGAGGAAGGCCTGATACTCTTGTAATGAGATTTTCGAACAAGTAAAATAGGATGTACTATGTTACAGAGTACTATAACTCATGTCTGACTTAGGGCCCAAATAGGATTCAAACACATCTGAATTTCACTGTGGGGTGGTAGGCAGGTCTTGGAGTTGACACAAGAAGGGCTGATCGTGGCTGAAGGAGTAAACAGGGGTTGGGGCACATGAGCCTGGGAGTGTGGACCAGGAATGGAGCGCCGGCATGATGTCAGTGCCCTGAAGAGCTGGTGAGACATCTGTTATTTAGTGAAAGGGACATGCTACAAGGAAAAAGTAAAGTTGATATGAAACATCATGGCCTGGGAGCTGCAAGTCTGAGCTCTAGCCTATCTTTACCTCGACATCCCTTCTCCAGGCTTCTGCTTTCCCAGGCGTTATGTAATTGGTTTGGGCTAGATGATTTCTGTAGACTGTCCAGTTATAACATTCTCTGATGCTAAGGAGAGTCAAAGATGCTAAGGTGACCAAAAAGGAAATGAACATGGTGTGGGATAAGATCAAGATGGGTAAATGAATGGGGAGGGGGGGAGAAAGGTATTGAAAAGAAGTGGTGGGGTGTGTCCCCTTCATCGAATGGAAGCAGGACTTGAAATCCATTTCCTTGGATACAGACAGAGGGCAGCAGAAGCAGAAAAGTCATGGATTTCTGTCATGTCTGCATTTCCCAACAAATTTTTGTTTCCATGGGAATGAGGAAACAAGGCTGCTTCCTAACAGGTTTGTGGTTTTTAAATCTCATCTCTTCCGAAACTTTCCTTCCATCTGTTTCTGTAGTGCTGAACTCCACTTTAGGAACATAAGATGGAAAGGCAAGTAGCAGCTGAAAGAAAAAGAAAGGTTCCCTCCGATTCTGCCAGCAGTTTATTCAAAAGGTGAGCAATGGGGAAAAAGAAAACAAAATAAAAGGACACTAAAAAATTTGAACCCCATTTTGCTTCATACTCCATATGAGTTCACAAACCTGTTATAATTGGTTACCAAATCCTTAACATTTTTATCTCTCTCTGATTTCTACTTACTCCCTATATTTCAATATACATTTCTTATAATTCCCCTATCATGCTCTCGTTCTTGAAATTCTCTCAATTCCCTACTGCCTGCAAAACAAACTATGTAGCATGGTGGTTATGGGAATGTTATAGATACACAATGAAGGAAAACATCCTCCAAAATATCCCAGTAATACTAAATTGTTATCTGCAGTGGTCTCTTGCTAATGAGAGTCAGACGGAGAAGGGAGGTGGTGGAGAGACAGCAAAACATGCTTGCTTCACCCTTCACTAAGCTACTATGTGTATCCCTTATTATGAGACCCAATTAAAAAAAATAGAGTGGGGACACCTGGGTGGCTCAGTCGGGTAAGCATCTGCCTTCAGCTCGGGTCATGATCTCAGGGTCCTGGGATCGAGCCCTGCATTGGGCTCCCTGCTCAGCGGGGAGTCTGCTTCTCCCTCTTCCCCCTGCTCATGCTCTCTCTCTCACTCTTTTACTCTCTCTCCCTCTCAAATAAATAAAAGCTTTAAAAAAAAAAAAGACCAAAAAAAAAAAAAAAAAAAGAGTGAACAGTCTGTTCTCTGCCATTCCTAGATTGTTTTGCTCTAATATGACTGACATGCCCTAAAAGTAAGTGAATGTGGAAGAAGGTTATTACTGTAACTTACTGGTAAGTTATTTGCAGAATTAAATGAAAATAATAGTGATAATCAAGGATAATGTTGTATATAGTTTGTGCTAATGGACCAATCTCTCATGCCTTCCTACATGCTCCTTTGGTAGTACCTCCCACACTGACCTTCTGCTTCGTTATGTGACTCACTTTGGTCAATAGGGTTGTAGCAACATGGATGCAAGCAGGGGCTTCAGAAAATCCTCATGTTTCCACCTCATCTCTCGTTCTATCATCATCATGAAAACTAGTCTGCTGGTAGGTAAAACTCATTTAGTAGACCCAAACACAGTCTACCATGATAGCTGAGGCCGTCATAAATTAAATGACAGCCAGGTGATCCTCACATATGTGAGAGAGCCCAGATGAGCCAGCTCTGATCAGAAGAACCACCAGATAGCCTGCAGCTTGTGAGAAACAATTGTTTTAAGCCACAATTAGTATGTGGGGTGATTTGTTACAAAGCAATAGCTAACCTGATACAAATAATAATTTATTCAGTATTCACAATATGCTAGGCACACTTTTATTTAGTCATTTGATCCTTGTAGCAAATTTGATAAGTATTATTACAAACTCGATTTTTTTAAAGATGTAATTTATTTGACAGAGAGAGAGTGGGAGAGAGAGCAGGAGCAGGGGGAGGGGCTGAGGGAGAAGCAAGTTCCCTGCTGAGCAGAGAGCCTGACCTGGGGCTCAATCCCAGGACCCTGGGATCATGAGCTGAGCTGAAGGCAGACGCTTAACCAACTGAGCCACCCAGGCGCCCCTACAAACTCGATTTTTAAATTTAGCACATAGAGTCTGAAATATAAATCTTCAAAATGATCTTTCACATACCTTTAAGCATCACAAATACCCTGTGTCATCGATGGGGAAGATATTATTTTCTCCATCTTACAAATGGAAACTATGACTCAGAGAATAGCTGAAGGTCACAGCAACAGTAAATGGCAAAACAATGACTTGAACCAGGATCTTCTCATAAAAAGTTTAGTTCTTCTACCCCACACATTCTACTTTTCAGAGTAGAATGAGTTTGTAGGAGGTTATTTATGACAGAAGAAATATAAGAATCACAGGATGCATGATTTTTTTCCTTTGTGAAGGGTTTTTTTACTTTATAGCTCACCTTTGACAGAGATGACTGGGAAATTCCTGCTGCCTTCTTCCCCATTTTGTTCAAAATATGGCAGGAAAGAGGCTTGATACACCTAAAGGAATCACTTAGTCCTGTCACATAATTTCTTGTTCCTTTCAGAAAACTATATATACTGGGTTTTTAAAGTTTTATTTATTTATTTATTTATTTATTATTATTTTTTTAAATTCTGTAATTCTTTTTTTTTTTTTAAAGATTTTATTTATTTATTCATGAGAGATAGAGAGAGAGAGAGAGAGGGGCAGAGGCAGAGGGAGAAGCAGGCTCCCCGCGGAGCAGGGAGCCCAATGCGGGACTCGATCCCAGGACCCTGGGATCATGACCTGAGCTGAAGGCAGACGTTTAACCGACTGAGCCACCCAGGTGTCCCTAAAGTTTTATTTATTTAAGTAATTTCTACACCCAATGTGGGTCTCAAACTCATGACCTGAATATCAGGAGTCACACACTCTTCTGACTGAGCCAGCCAGGTGCCCCATATATTGATTTTAATAATAAACTTCAGTCCTACACAATCTAGTCATTCAGTAAATAATACAATAGCATTTACACCACTTTTATTCTAGAGTTGGATGACTTCTGTTTTTAGCCACAAGGGAATAACTGATATTAAACTTCTCTTCCCACTGTAAATAAACCATAAAACTGGACAAAATATACGAGGCAACTCTTTACAGGCAGGGGGAAGAGGTAGCACAGAATTGAGATCCATGAGGTAAGGGAACACATTAAAAGTTAGCATTATTTTCACCCCTGTTTTTGCCTAGGGGTACTTTCAAACCAAAGTGCAAGATGATGGAGACCAAGAGAAGAGAAGTGGGCTTGCTGAGCTAGGGAGGCAGAGGTTAAGAGTGCAGAGCTGCCAGTGTGGCTGGAATTCATCAGGCAAGGTACCAGAGAGGAGGGAGCTGCTCGGAATGGGGGCAGGGAGTATGAAAGTCTAAATGGGCATTTGCCTTAGGTTCTTAATTGTACATGGGCAGCATGAGACTTCTTGAAGCCTAGCAGGTAGTGGCTACTTGGGATTAAGCTGAACAGGGTTACCATGGGCATAAATCCCTGGAAGACATTGGAGTCCTGGTCTAGCCTGAGAGGAGGGAAACATACTAGCACCTTGGAAATTTCAGTGAGACCCCCAGAAAGGCCACATTTTAGGAATAATTACTGTGTGCTAAAGAAAGGGCTACACCTTAGAAATTAGGAAATATCAAAGTAGACACACCTTAAAAAAGTCTAAAATCAAGCTTGAAAGGACTTAAAGGATCTTCCAATAATTCATCTACCTACCACAACAAAACTCAAATCTTTTCAAAAAGAAATAATTTAAATTTCCTACAAAGCAACAACCAAAATGTTTAGCATACAATATAAAAATTTTAGACATACAGAAAAAGGAAGAAAATCTGACCTATAATAAAGAGAAAAGTTAGCCAGTAAAAACAGATCTCAGGAAGACCCAAATGTTGGACTTATCAGAGAACTTTAAAACAATCAATATGTTTAAGAATTAAATGAAGAGATACACATAATGAGTAAACAGATGGGAGTCTCAGCAGAGCAATGAAAATACAAAAAGAAAATAAATGGAAATTCTAGAACTTAAAAAATAAAGCATCCAAAGTGAAAATGTCACTGGATGTGTTTAACAGCGATAGATGTTACAGAAAAAAGGGTCAGTGAACTTGAAGACAAATCAATAGAAATGATCCCAACTGAATAACAGAGTGGGGAAAAACTTTTTTAAAGAATAAAGAGCACCTCAATGGTTTATAAGACAATGTCAAGTGGTCTAACACACATGTGGCTGAATTCTCAAATTAAGAGGACAAAGAGCATACAGTAGAAAAAAATATGAGAAGAAATAATGGCCAAATATTTTTACATTTTATTAAAAAAAATAACTTATGAAGCAAAGAAACTCAACAAATCAAAAGAATAAATACGAAGAAAACCACTTGTTAGCCCACTATAATTAAACTGCCTGAAAATTAAACAAAAAATCTTTAAGTCAGCTAGAAAAAAAATTAAAAATGAAGCTAAAGAGGAACAACTGCAAGCATGACATCTAACTTCTCATCAGAAACAATGAAGACCAGAAGACAATAGAAAGACATCTTTAAAGTGCTGGGGGGTGGAGGGATGTCAATCTTAAATTATATAGAGAGCTAAAATACACCCCAAGGGTGCCTGGGTGGCTCAGTTGGTTAAGCATCCAACTCTTGATTTTGGCTCAGGTCATGATCTCAGGGTTGTGAGATTGAGCCCCGAGTTGAGCTCCACACTAGCTGTGGAGCATGCTTAGGACACTCTCTCTCTGGCCCTCCCCGCCCCTGTGCATGCACACACTCTTTCTCTCATAAATAAATAAATAAATAAATAAATAAATAAATAAATAAATAAAATACGCCTCCCCCAAATAAAGGTGAAATAGATATTGTCAGGTATATGAAAAGTGAATAAAGTTACCAAGAAAACCACTACATGATATGTTTGGGGGAATTTTTTAGGCTAAATAGAAATGATATCAGATAGAAACTCCAATCTATAGGAAGTAATGAAGAGCACCAGAAATGTAAAGAGGTTGGTATATATAAAAGGCTATCATTTTTCCATTTTATTAATTACGTTGAAAGATAAATGACTCTTTAAAATAAAAAAAAAAGCGGGTGCCTGGGTGGCTCAGTTGTTAAGCGTCTGTCTTCGGCTCAGGTCATGATCCCAGGGTCCTGGGATCGAGTCCCGCATCGGGCTCCCTGCTCGGCGGGAAGCCTGCTTCTCCCTCTCCCACGCCCCCTGCTTGTGTTCCCTCTCTCGCTGTGTCTCTCTCTGTCAAATAAATAAATAAAATCTTTTAAAAAAATAAATAAATAAATAAAATAAAATAAAAATTTATTTGGGGTTTATCTGTGTATATGAAAAATATATAACAACAACAACACAAAGTACAAGGGTATAAACATCTTAGAGGCCTTAATTTCTGATGTCTAACATTTGTTTTAATTAAATGCCTATTTACCGTGCTTAAAGTTTACCATTTGTTATGTTAGGAGCTAAACATAAATAAAAGAAATAGAGCACATGGTCCTTGACCTCAACTTACAAGGATATGAGAAAGCAAAATGCACAATAGTGACACCCCTTAGCAATAATTGCAAAGTAACAAGTGGAAAGTCACAAGGACAGACAAAATGCCTGTTTTCCTAGGGTTCATAAGACAAAGGAGTGGTAGAACTCACTCTAGCTCATCTGTAGACATTTTGTGAAATAGGAAGGGGGTAAAAGCAGGTTTCCCCTCATGGCTAATGCCTGCACATCTATGTGTGAGCTGGAATTTCAGCCCACCAGCCCTCCGTGGGCAACTCTGCGCCATGGAACTGCATAATCGAACATCCACAGTGGCTCTGATCTGAGTAGATAGAGAGGTAGTTAGGAAAGACTTCTAGGACCCTGAGCTATGTATTAAACAAGGAGTTTATGAACATGGACATCCTCACATCCAAAGGGAGGAAAATAACACTTGCCTTAATTTTCAGAAAGAGCTTCAAAGGATCTCAAGCCTGGTATATTTTTGGAAGTTTCACATCCAGCTTGATTAAACTTTGCTTTGCCTTTCTATTTCAAACAGTCTTATGGGAATGCTTTATATTTCATCTTTAAATTTCATCTTTTTAGGAGAAATTGTGGGGACAGGTGTTCAAATAAGAGAGAAAATATAGAAGTTTGTACTTGTTAATTAGTATGCAATATTAAATAGCCCAAAGAATATTTTTTCTAAATAATAACTCAAAGGAATGATCTTTAAAGGAGTCTTTCCCCCTTTTCCCATTGAACACACTCATGTGTGCATGCACACATATTCTCTCTGTGTAGTACAAATATTAATTTAAAATTTGGCAGCATGATTACCTTCTAATGAGGTAAGTCATCAATTGCCAAATTAGGAGTTAGTTAGGTTTTTTTGAAGGGCATAAAATTGTTAATATTTATTTTTAAAGATTTATTTATTTATTTATTTGACAGAGACACAGCGAGAGAGGGAACACAAGCAGGGGGAGTGGGAGAGGGAGAAGCAGGCCTCCCGCGGAGCAGGGAGCCCGATGTGGGGCTTGATCCCAGGACCCTGGGATCATTACCTGAGCCGAAGGCAGATGCTTAATGACTGAGCCACCCAGGCACCCCAAAATTTTTAATTTTTAAACCAAAGGGAAATACTGTTTGCATCTTAAAGAAAATAAACACAAATTTAATTTTTTAATTGTACTCTCAAAATTAATAAGTTTGTTAATTGTAAAATTATTCACCTATACTCTACTGTTATATTTTGGAAATGAAAAGAATTTAAGAAAACTTTAAAATCCATAATCTTCTCACCTAGAAATAAGCAATGCTAACATTTTTGTTTTCCATCTGGTCTATCTCCTCATGAATAGACATACCCAGACAATAGCATGAAATTTATTTTTAACTTTTGGATAATACTGAATTAAGTAAAAGTTTTGAGTCTTTTCTTTCATCTATTATTAAAGACCTTTCAAACACATTATTCTAGGTATCGGCCATAATTATTTATCTGTCATTATGGTAGCCAGCCTCCAAGGTGGCCCCCAATGTTTATTGCCTCCTGGTATTTATGACCCTGCACAGTACCCTCTCACAATGAATAGAGCTGATCTTAGTAACTAATAAGATTCTCCAGAAATAGAGTATGACTTCCAAAGAAATGTGATAAAAGGCATTATAACTTCCACCTTGCTCTTTTTTGGATTATTCACCACAGGAAAAGCCAACTGACATGTCATGAGGACTCCAGCATTCCTACAGAGAGAAATTGAGGCCCTCTACCAAAAACCAGGACTAATTTGCCAGGTATTTGAGTTTGCCACCACAGAAGTAGATCCTCCCACTCAGTCAAGTTCTCAGATGATTGCAACCCTGGCTGACATCTTGAGTGTAACCTCATGAGAGACTTTGAAATGGAACCACCAAACTAATCTGCTCCTGGGTTCCTGACCCACAGAAATTGGTGCGAGTTAGTAACTATTTACCTTTTGAAACATTTCAATTTTGGAGTAACTTGTTGCACGTGGATTCATAATGATAATGATTTTGGTGCCAGAAGTGGGGCACTACCATATCAAAAAACCTAAAACATGGGAGCAGCTTCACAACAGCAAGAAGGAAAGACTCTGAGAAGCAAAAGCATAAAATGCACTGAAGAAATTGTTAGCAGAAGCCTGGGGACCTTCAAGGACGCTGCTGGTAACAGCTTGGAGGAAAATCTGGAAAATGTGACTGGAAACTGGAAGATAAGAGATTCTTGTTAGATATGACAGAAAATTCAGCAACACTATCACATGCAAAAAATATTAAAAAAAAGAAAATACATCGAATGAACTAAGTGATCTAGCTAGGGAGATTTCCAGGCAGAGTGTTGAAAGTGCACTTGATTTCTTCTTGATGCTTGTAGCAATATATGAGAGAAGAGATAAGCCAAAGGAAGAACTATGAAACAAAGAGGAATTAAGACATTCTGCCTCTGAAATTTTCTGGATGACAGAAAATACTAACATTGTAAAATGGCTTCCAGGCAAAGACCAAATCCAGGGCTCTTCCAAGAAAACATGGTCTACAGATGAAGCTGAGGCTATAACTTGTAACATCCTATTTTAATGATTAAGAAACATCTAAGGGAGCACTTCAGAGAACTCCAGGACTTCTAAGAGACTTAAGGGTATTGTCCCTCAGCAATTTCAACAAAAACCTGAGGTAGAAATTGGCTTATCTTGAAGAGATGCAATGCTTTTGTCTAATGAAATGAACCCCACTTACAACTCTTTTGCAAGTGACCTACAAAATCTTTTTTTTTTAAATTAATATCAATAGAAATACTACAGGTTGGACAGAGTAGATGGAAACCATCCAAAATGAAAAGAGGACTTTAGACTCCCAAACTTTGATAGGCAGAAAGCAGGCTGAGACTCTCTCTCAGCTGCCAAATACGGGCTACCTGTGATGGAACAGGAAGAACAAATCAGAGGGTAGAGCCAAGAGCCATGGAGAATCACTCCCAGGAGATAGCAGGCCTGAGTCCTAACTGAGGAACTTCCAACACTTGCCTGACAGGATTTCAGAATTGCTGGGAAGCAATGGTCCCTGTTCTCCCTGTTTTGAACAGGGCTATGGACTGTATTATCCTGTGCCTATCACACCGGCGTATGTCAGGAGCGGGAGGGGGCAGGAATATTTTCTCTCTAATTCATAGCCCCTCAGTTTGAGGGGAGCTACACTTGAACTGTATTTGGAACGATATACAGCAGGAACTGTGCCCGAAGAGCTTCATCTGCCCCCCGGACCTGGTTTAGGTGGTGAGATTCTGGCCTCGGAACAGATGCTGTAAGAGGCTAAAACTTTGGGGACCTTGTGAAAGGGTGAGAGAATTTTGCATGTGTGGGGGACATGAATCATCGGGGGCCACACACAGATTCTAACCTGCCTCCCTGATGACCCCCAATAGTTCTTGCCTCCTGTCTTCATGTCCCTGCTTAGCCCCCTACCACAATGAACAGAACTGATCTGTAGCACCTAGGAGCCCGTGAAAATAAGAGTGTGACTTAAAGACAGTACTGTTTCCACCTGGCTTTCTTTTGGATCACTCACTGTGGGAGAAACCAGCTACCAGGCCTTGAAAGGACACCCCAGTCCTATGGCGAGGTCCATATAGTGAGGACTTGACACCTCCTGCCAGCAACCGGCTCTATCTTCCCGGGACTGTGCGGGAGCCCCAGGCAAGCTGCAGACCACCCCAGCGCTGGCCAATCTCCTTTTTTTTTAGATTTGATTTATTTGAGAGAGAGAGAGAGCACCAGAGCGGGGAGGAGCAGAGGGAGAGGGAGAAGCAGACTCCCCGCTGAGTAGGGAGCCCGATTGGGGACTGGATCCTGGGATGCCGGGATCATGACCTGAGCCGAAGGCAGCCGCTTAACCGACTGTGCACCCAGGCGCCCCCTGGCCAACCTCCTGACCAAAACCTCATGACATATCCTAAGGCAGAACTAGAAGCTTCTCCTGGGTTCCTGGACCACAGAAATTGTGTGAGATAATAAATGTCTGTTGTTTGAAGCCACTAAGTTTTAGGGTGCTTTGTTGTGTATAAAAATCACAAGACAAGAATACCCACTATCACTATTCTTATTTACTGGAGTAAAACAGACTTAGAAAAGAAAATGAAATTAAAAGTATAAAAGTTAGGGGCGCCTGGGTGGCTCAGTCAGTTAAGCGTCCGCCTTTGGCTCACGTCATGATCCAGGGTCCTGGGATCGAGTCCCGCATGGGGCTTCCTGCTCTGGGGGAGTCTGCTTCTCCCTCTGCCCCTCACGCCACTTGTGCTCTCTCTCTCTCTCAAATAAATACATAAAATCTTTTTTTAAAAAGTGTAAAAGTTAGAAAGGAAAAATTTCAATCTCCACTATTTCATTTGACATAAGGAATATTTGGAAAGCATGAGAGAAACTATTAAACGACTATTATGAATGATAAGAGAATTCAGTAAGGTGACAAGAGTCCAAAGAGCTCTGGCCTCGATGCATTCCAGAAGCTTCGAATAGAGGTCTGACCAAGGGTCTTTATAGGCAGTGGCAGGAGAAAAAGAGAGCTGTTTCTTGATTATATCCTACTGAATTCATCTCTTTCAACAAACAAGTTACACACACACAGGCAATAATTTTAGCTGTGGAGGGCCCGAGTACTCCATGTCTAACATGTGCACACGCACTTATGATCCCCAGTGATTGCGAGGGGCCGTTGTTGCTGACGTGCAAACTACAATTAGCAGGAGGGAAATAAGGGAGCCCGTGGGGACTGAAGCAGTTTGTCAGCCTGAACTACCTCATTCCTTACCCCAGTCCCCGTAGCTTCTCACACCTTTCAGATAATGTTCTCAGAGCTGAACCAGCCAGGTCTGCACTGTTAGTATCTGGCCTCCTGAGCCCCTGCTCAGTCACTCTGCCACTCTCGGCAAGCTCTTCCTTGTGACAGTTGCTGCTAAGTTATCGGGTTCCTATCCCGACGGCTAAGTTCAAGACTAGAAGCCTGACTAGGTTTCTTCGTGAGGCCTAAATTCCCAAGATTGCACGTTGGCGACTTTCAACGACCCATGGTTTCAGGTGTCAGGAGCAGGGGGATCTTGATGCTGAACCACAAACGAGCATCTGCCTATGGAATCGATCCTCCTTTACCAAATCAACTAGCAAGCCATCGATGTAATCGAGATGCGCTGCCTTTGCTCCTTCCGTGCGCATTCCCTGAAGAAGACATCAGTGATAAGGAAAAGGGATCAAAATAGGGAGGGGACTAAGGAGAGGGAAAGGGCCGAAGGAGTGAACCACCAACCCCTGGAGCAGCGTGCACTCTCTGTAATCTCACCTGGCACTTCGGGGTCCCCCTCCCGGCCAGAGGCCTTGCAGAAATATTGGAGAAACACTTGACCTTCCTGGCATGTCTGACAAATATTCCTGAGGCTGCTGTGTGTTAAAACAGAGGAAGGTGTTGGGGTGTTCCTCCCTGCAGTCTAGTCAGACATCAGAGAGTGAGCGCGCTGGCCACTAAAAGGGCCTCCAGATGCCCCGCAGGGTGTGGGTGGAGACACTGGGCGAAGGAGGAGGAGTCTTTAAATGGCTTTTCCAGCACGCACACAGAGGAGGCGGTTCTCTGTAGGTAAAGGCCACACGTTGCCAGAAGCGAAAACGCAGACTGGTTGTAATCTGTGTGCTTTCTCTGCCGTCAGCTACAGAGATCAGACCCTCCGACTTCCAGCAAGCGAACGTGGGGCTTGTGAGAATGTCTCATTCTTAGCTTGGAGAAATCCACGTTGAGCACCAGCCATGTTTACTCCTTAATGAACTGCACCCTAGGCCTATAGAGAGCAGAGCCACTGAGTTTTAAGTGGTTAGAAAGCGAAGAAATATGAGAAAGTCATCCTCAGCATTCAGCTTTCTATGAGGTTATTAAAAGATCACATCCTGGAATCTCCAGAGCGTGAATTTTCCATCATGGCTTTACAACACCTTACCATCTTTCCATCTCTCCCATGAGATATTAAGTAATTCACAAAACAGATTTACAATTATTTTTATTTCATATGAATATATGGCATATCACATTTGGTGAGTCAGAGAGAGGAAATTTGAAATAAAAATAGGATCTTGTGAACTGAAAAAAAAAAGTTGAAAAGCACGGCTCTGTAGATAACTCTGGCATATTAAATGGTTATAGAGCAGAAAAATGCCTCAATGTCCTTTTTGAAAGTCAGAGATGTTTTAATTCTTTGGGGTTTTAACTGTGATTCGTGTTGAATTTCAAAGGCACACGTCTCAGACCATGATTCAGTCAGATTCAGCCTCTTTTACGTACTCGGCACTGAGCTAGGCACTGGTGATCCAGAGTAATAACACACATCTGCCCAGAGAAGGGACTAGAAGATGACATTGCTGCTATTTTGCTAGCAAAAAAGAAAAGTGCCCCACGTTAGTTCAGCAAACACTCTGGAGAGCTCATTTTAAGGTCTTGGGCAGAGCCCCGCGAACCCCCCAGATAATGCCGAGCAGCAAAGGGCTTTTTAAAGCCGTTATTACCTATTGCTTTGTCATTCATAATGTGCATCCCAGGCGCAGCAGATTTATTTCCCTAATTATGTTTTGCTTATGTGAATATTAAAATTAGCCTGTATTCCCTGAGGAAGGGGAAGGAAGAAGAGGAAGAAGTGGCTTTAGAAGCATGCTGGGCAGCAAGATAAAAATGGATTCAAAATACCTGAGCCAAGAAAACATGGCTTCTCCATCCCACCCTCTATTCCTTCCTCTCCAGGCCTTTTTTTCTTTCATTCTTTCCTTTTTCTTTTTTCTTAGAAATTATATGTGGCTCCTTAGGAACATGGAAAAATGTTTGTTGCAATCTTTATAAAATCATGGGAGGACGGAAAAAAAAACATTTTTTAACTTATTGCACCCCCTACGGAGGGGCTAAATATTGTACTGTTATGTAAATTATCTCTTAATCGTCTGGAAAGAGGACTCCAGCTACCTCCATTTGACCTCAAACTTTCTAATTAAGATCTTCTTTCCAGCTTCTTGGGCAAAAGAGCCTGCAGGCGAAGCATCCTGTGACGGAACGAAACTACCCCCTCAAGCAATAAGGACTACCCTGAGCCAGCAAGCGCCCCACCTCCCCCCAATCCCGCCCATCGCCCCCCCATTGACTCCAAGACAGTGATTGACTTGACCTTCACTGCCCACCTATATGTACCCACTAACCTTTGTCCCACATTTTCTTTATATAAACTTGGAAGTATTTTTGGAGACAGCCTTTGAAACTCTAGTCCGCTGTCTTCCTGGTGTTGGCCTCACCGAACTACATTCCTTTCTTGTTTTACCACCACTGCTCTTTCTGCCTTTGGATTTTGTCAGCAACTAGTAGCCAAACCTGGTCTGTTTGGGACCCCCGGAGCCAGGGGGTCTTGCACCTCAGCGCCCCGGCTACACTCCTGGAGTGTAAGGTGAAGGAGGCACTGTTACTACCAGTTTAGAGATGAAGAAACCGACGCACAAAAGCATTTGCATTACCAGTGAAAGACTGAACCAGAATTTGAGTATTGATCCACCAACTTGAAGGCCTATTTCTTTCCACTATCCAATACACTCCAATCTTTTATACTCCGATTTACCAACAGCCCAAGAGAGAAATGTGCAAAGGAGAGGAACCAACCGTTTGCAGAAAAGGCTCTTAAGCATATTTTTTTAGGTGTTCATTAATACTCATGATGATGTAGGAAAGACATTAAGGTTCGCAGCCCACGGCCAAGAAAGAATTCTTGAGACGTCTTTGGTGCAAAAAGGTGGTTTCATGAAAGCATGAGGACAGGAGCCGGGGGCAGGAAGGGCTGCACTGGGGTCATGAAGAGTGGCCCATTATATACTTTCAAGTTGGGAGGGGGTTAGGGATACTATAAGTCTCTAAGGAATTTTGGAAGCAAGGTTTCCAGGACCTCGAGGGGGCTAGCTATTGTTGGGAAAAGGTCATGTATTACCGTCTAGTAAAACCTGAGCCATGAGACCCTTCAGATGTATATCGGTGGGCCATATGCTTGGAGGGTGATTGCCAACACGTATCTTGGGGGGGTTAGAGATAAAGAACATTTCCAAAGGAATTTTTATATGTTCAAGTAGACTTACAGGATCCTGGGGGTTGGGTTAAGGTTGCCTTTTGCCCTTAGCCAAGTATTAAATCGAGGCAGTTGAGTCCCTAGAGGAATGTCACTCTGCCTGTTTCAGGGACTTGTCAGTGGGCTTAGGTAGTAAGGAAATGTAATTATTTCTCTTCTGCCTTTGTTTCCCACATCAACAAGAGAAATGCAAATTAAGGGCGCCTGGGTGGCTCAGTTGGTTGGGCGGCTGCCTTCGGCTCAGGTCATGATCCCAGGGTCCTGGGATCAAGTCCTGCATCGGGCTCCCTGCTCTGCAGAGAGCCTGCTTCTCCCTCTCCCTCTGCCTGCCTCTCTGCCTACTTGTTCTCTCTCTCTCTCTCTCTGTCAAATAAATAAATAAAATCTTAAAAAAAAAGAAAAATACAAATTAAAGCTTCACTTATTAACGTATCAGAGCGGAAGAACATTCCGCTGGGATGGACGCCACTGCTCTGGGGCCCCCTTGGCAATTGTTCGATTTTACCCTTCAGCTATACTTGCATTTGTGAAAAATAACAGGCACAGGATTATTCACTGCCACTGTGATAGCGAAGGACTGAAACAACCTGCTGTTCATTAATAGGAGACTTACAAATTATGGTCCTTCATACAAAGAATTCTATACAACCATTAAAAAATGAGGATTATTGTTGACATAATTTGCTAAGTGAAAAAAGGAAGATGCAGAACAGCAAGTACTATGTGCTTCAATTTGTGTGAAGGAGAAAATATATACAAGTCTTTGTATTTAACTAGACTATTAAGAAATTATTAACCTCGGGGTGCCTGGGTGGCTCAGTCGGTTAAGCGTCTCTAGAATTCGGCTCAGGTCATGATCTCAGGGTCATGAGATCAAGCCCCACATTGAGCTCCACACTGGGCATGAAGCCTGCTTAAGATTCTGTCTCTCTCCCTCTCCCTCTGCCCACCCCACACCCTCTTAAAACAAAAAACAAATTATTAACCTTGGTTACCTCCAAGAGGGAGCTGGTGGCAGGGAGAATGGCAGATTTATCACTGTACATCCTTTGTGCCATTTGAATTTTGAAATAAGTCAATGCATAACCTATTTTTTAATTTTATTTTTAAGATTTTTATTTATTTATTTGAGAGAGAGGGGAGAGAGCACACAAGCAGGGGGAGCTGCAGGCAGAGGGAGAGGGAGAAGCAGGCTACCCGCAGAGCAGGGAGCCCAATGCGGGGCTCGATCCCAGGACCCTGGGATCATGTCCTGAGCCAAAGGCAGATGCTTAACCGACTGAGCCACCCAGGCGTCCCATAACCTATTTTTTTTTAAGTAAAAATTAAAATGGATACAAATTAATTGTTGTTAAGAACACCGTATTTAACTCAGAATAGAAGGAAGGCACTGGTACTTAACCAGCTTAAACCTGAAAGTTGTGCAAATTGATACAAAATCACCAGCAGCAGCTTGCTCTCTGGCTAGTCTTGTCTTTTGGGGCTACTTCCTTGAACTGCTGTTAAGGCTCTGAGTTGAATGCTTTCCTTTTCTTTCTTCTCCTTAAACTAATAATATCATAACAAGGATGAGAACAATTCATGGAAGGGCTGCTCTTTGTAAAACTCTGAGCTGAGAGCTATGGTTATATCGTCTCATTTAATGTTCGATAACCCTAGACAGCGGGCATATCAGCCCCATGTTAAAGGTGAGAAAATCCAGATTCGGACAAATGAGTCTTATCTATTTTAGTTGATTTCCAGATAGTATTAAGCAACTGTTTTCCAATGTGCATGGCTTTGAGAGGAAAAAGTTTTATTTAAAAAAAAAAAAAAGCCTTTGAAAATCCACCATGCCACACAGAAAATAAAGATGCTGCCACCAAATTTGTTGCACAGAAATTATTCGAGAGGACTCTTCTCACATTCAAGTGCTACTCAGTAAAAATAGTCTGTGGATTATATAAGAGATTCTAGTGTTTTAAAGCAGGAAAAATCCCGTAAAACTCCAGCAGCCAGAGACTCCTCTCATGGTCCTGTCAGGTTCTCAGCTGCCATGTGCACAAAGCAAGTGCTCCTCTTTTAACACAAAAAGAATGAAATTCTTTTCTCACCACACTGTGATAAAAATCACCTCGCACATCCTCTTCACCATCCCACCATCCCCACTAGCCTCGAGCATCTTCTCACAAGTTATGGAGTTCAGGATAAAAGCCTGACATACTAAAAGGTACCTCAGAAACTTTCCACTAAAATGTCCTTGATATTTTATTATTGAAGTAAGGACAACAGAATCAATCATTCAGCCTTGGGTTTTTCCCCTGTCACTGCCAGGAGGCTTGGACGGAAGTCACAGTGCTTGCAAGAAATGCTTACAAAACCATTCAATTCCCTGTTGCCCCAGCTGACACCTTAATCACCCCACGCTCTCCAACCTGCACACTCTTAGCCATGAATTGCATCACACCTCACCACACGCTCCCAAGAGAAGGACTGCTGTGTTCACATTCAAAGGCAAAGGAGACTGAAAATGGATTTCCCATACAGTCGCTTTGGGGCTCTTGGTGGATTTTCAGTGTGTTCTGAGGATTGTGTTTGAATCCTAACGTCATGATGATAAAAATTCCTAGTTGCTGTTGGTGAACTGGAAGGACTGTAACTGCTACTCAGGGCAGAACATGGTGTGTGGAGCACAGAATAAGGACGTCATAAGAACTGTTTTATTTTTCCTTTGGATTTTGGTAGATATGGATCTTGTTTATTGCTTCCACATGATTCAATCCAGGGGGACATATTATAAGTCACCTATTTACAGCAAGGCATTGTCTTAGGCACTGAGGATGCAGGCAAATACAAAACCAAGTCCCTACCTCCAAGGAGGTTAATATTCTACCAGATGATACAGAAATATACAAGGAATTACAAAATAGTTCGTCAGGTAAGTGATACATGACACAGACAAAAATTAAACCAAATTAAGGAGTAGGAACTAACGAGGGGTACATTCTAGTTAGAGCATCCAGGGGAGGTGTCTCATAGGAGGGGCCAACTCCAAAAAGATCTGAATGAAGCTTGTAGTTATCCAGGGAAGAGAGTCCAATGCAGAGGGAACAGCAAGTTCAAGGTCCCAAGAGAGGACTGGGTTTGGCAAAATAGTGGAGGTCTACATAGGAAGGATGAAGGAGGCAAAGAGAGAGTGGAAGGAAAGAAAAGCGGTCAGAAAAATAGCTGAGATTCCCAAAGGAATCTGTAGGTCATGATAAGGGCTTTGGACATTGGGAAGCTATTCAAAGGTTTCAACCGAAAGCACCACCCAGGAGCCCCTGATTTATATTTTAAAATCACACCTTTGGAATCTTTAATTATTTCCAAAAAATTTTTTTTTTTAAATTATATGCCTAGGGGGTGCTGGGTGGCACAGTTGGTTAAGCATGGGACTCTTGGTTTTGGCTCAGGTGGTGATCTCAAGGTCATGAGATAAGGCCCAGTGTCTGGCTCCACACTGAGCAGGGAGTCTGCTTGAGACTCTCTCCCCCTGCCCACGTGTACTCTTTCTCTCTCTAAAATAAATAAATAAATCTTTTAAAAAAATTATGTCTCTGGCTGCTGGATGGAGAGTAGATGATAGGGGATCTGGTAGGCCAACTCTAAGATGGCCCCCACTGATTCCCACCTTCTGGTGTTCCTGCCCCTCTATATTCCCCTTGAGTACAGGCTGCACTTACTGACTCACTTATAATGAATAGAATATGTGTGTGTCACTTTTGAGATTAGGCTACAACAAGGCCATGGCTTCAATCTTGAATATTCTCTTACATTTCTTCTCTCTCTTCTCTCTTTCTCAGGTCACTTACTCTGAGGGAAGCCAGCTGCCATATTGTGAGCCACCTTATGGAGAGGTCCACGGATGTGACAAGGAACTAGGGCCTGCAGTCCAGAGGAGCTGAAGCCTGTGACAGCCACATGAGTGATCTTGGAAGTAGATCCTTCTGTCCCAGTCAGATCTTGAGATGACAAGTGGACAGCAACTTCACAAGAATCTTTGAGTCAGGGGCACCCAGCGAAGCTGCTCTTGGTTTCCTGAGCCACAGAAATGGTAATAATACATGCTTGTTGTTTTTCAGTCATTATGTTTTGGGATCATTTGTTAGTAGAGCAATAGATAACCAAGACAGGGGAATCAGAGTAGAAGCTGAAAGACCAGCTAAAGGTCACTGTGTTAGTCAACAACCATGGACAGAAGAGGGTAGTAATGGTGGAATGGTGAGCAGTGGGCCTGGGCAGGACACACAATGGACATAAGGAAAGGAACACGCTCTTTGGTGACCGGGAGAAGGAAAGCAAAAGCCATGGCCCTTGGCCTGCACGCAGTGCGGAATAACCATCAAGTCTCTCAGTGGAAGACCATGTGTGCAGTGACGGATGGAGAGAACAGTTCTCAAAGGATTTTGACACTGGCTCCTATGGAAAGGTGTGGGGACAAGAAGGCCTGACCTGAGCCTTGTCTAGGACTACATGGCAACGCTTACGAGCCGATTCAAGGAGCCGGGAAAGGAGGCAATGGGATCCGGCATCAGCCTGAATTTGCAGAGCAAACAACAATGGTGACAAGTCAAGAACACTTTCCTTTGGTTAAAGTGATCAGAGAAACACCTGAATCAATATGTCCGTCCAAGTGGTTAGGATTAAAAATTATTATTATTTTTTAAAGATTTTATTCATTTATTTGAGAGAGAGAAAGAGACCACAAGACGGGGGAGGGTCAGAGGGAGAAGCAGACTCCCCACTGAGCAGGGAACCCAATGCAGGGCTCGATCCCGGAACCCTGGGATCATGACCTGAGCCAAAGGCAGACGCTTAACTGACTGAGCCACCCAGGCGCCCCAGGATTAAAAATTATTACAAAGCCGTAGTTTTAAAGTGCTTCCCTATCCAGGACAGGTGTCTAGGTAACTGTAAAAGCAGGAACTGACCTGTGCAGTCTACACCCAGCACACAGAGTCAAGCTGTTGCTGGACCTGCAAACACTAGCCCTGGACACAGTGTAACCAAGTGCTTAAGACCATGGGTTTTGATGTCAGGAAAGTTGGGGTAGGAAGTCTAGCTCCTCTGTTGCTAACTGCGTGACCTCAACAAACCTATTTAAATTCCTCGCGCTTCAGTTTTCTTGACCGCAAAGTAAGGATAATAAAGGTACTCACTCTTAGGACCTTCAGTACCACACTGGGCGAGTAGAAGGACTTGATAAGACAGCTTACGCGTTTTCCTTAGCACAGTGCCTGGAATACAGTAAGTTCTCAGTAAATGAGCCTTGAGCTGCCACAATGGGAGCTGTCACCTGCCTCTGCTGTTCTGACACCCTGGAGAAAGTCACACCGCAATGGAAGGAGGAGGCAGAGCCCTTTATCTCCAAGCAAAGCTGCACTGCTGTGTCAGAGATTGAAAACAGCGAGGTGGGGCGCCTGGGTGGCTCAGTCATTAAGCGTCTGCCTTCGGCCCAGGTCATGATCCCAGGGTCCTGGGATCCAGCCCCGCATCGGGCTCCCTGCTCAGCTGGGGAGTCTGTTTCCCCCTCCCACTCCCCCTGCTTGTGTCCCCTCTCTCGCTGTCTCTCTGTCAAATAAGTAAATAAAATCTTAAAAAAAAAAAAAAAAAAGAAAGAAAGAAAACAGCAAGGTACATGCATCCCTGTACAGCTATTCTAGGAAAAGCTGTGACCAAAGCACACTTAACCCCATTGGTGGACACACCAGCTGGTTCCCTCTATCCTCTTCTCACTCTTGACATGGGAGCTTTTAACGTGCCTTAAAGAAAAGTCCTACGGCTGAGATGAAGGAAGCCCAAATGGGACCATGGCAGATTCATTGGAAAAACAAAGAGTCCACAGAGTCACTCTTTCCAAGACGCTTCATGCATACTGGTCACCACATCTGCTTCCCTGGCATTCACGGTCTGCTTTGTGACTCACTGATACACAACGAGACAGCCCACAGAATAAGCAAGTCAGGATGTTAGTGGGTCACTGGAGGACAAAGTACCCACCAAGGCACCCACAAGCTCATGGTCGGTCTGTCTGCCATAACTACAAGAAACACTCCTGTCTGGAAGGCACACCCCCACACCTCAGCATTCAGAGCCCTGTCAGCAAGAGCTAACGTCTGACATTGAAAGGCATACTCCGCAGCTGACAGGTTCAGCCACAAGAAATATCAACACGTAAAGCCACCAACATAACTCTGCTGAAAAGACTGGTCACCTTCATGACTGATGATAATACCATCAGCCAAGACCACCATGAATACATAGAATGATGTTATTGACAAGCCAAACCAATATATGCAAGTACATATAAAAACACATTACATGTTATAATAAAAACCTCAACACTAACATTTATAATAGGAAAGGACTGGAAAGAGCAAAATGTTTGTTTTATCTATACATCTAAATTCAAATATATCTACCTGAATCCAACAAGATGTCATCAGCTTGGCTTCCTGTGCTAAAATGAAAGACTTCAAAAATCTAAACCTACTTGTAAATCTAATTGCTTTTCTTTTAGGCCTATAATTAAGCCATAACCTCCTGCTAACACCCACAAACAATTTGTATTTGGAAATAGAAGTATCAAAAGTTACAGTTTGCTAATTTTCTTAATATTCTTCCCCACTGTGGATCTTTGCCAGCATTCTGTCATTTCTAATCTACAGTGTCAGTTTGACAGTTAAACCAAACACGAGCCAATGTTGGTGGCAGGGGAAAGTAATCAGCACATCCATTCATTAGCATCCTGCTCACACATTCATTGTCAACTATAAATATTTGCTTGGGCTAACCTCTGCCACAATCATGGAGGCATTACCACCTGTAACTAAGTGATATGTTTGAAGAGTCAAGCTTCTGGCATTTTACAGCTGGGACGCCAGAATAATCAAAGTGTTCATAAACTAACACTTGAGTCCCAGCAGAGTGTCTTGCTCAAGATAACAAATGATTATCCTAGGCAACTACAAGTCAAACTGATTCATGAATTGCACAATTATGTTTCTAGGCTATATCCATTAGCTTTTGTTGAAAGCTTTTTCACTTGCTATTTGGGGACATTTTCAGGGGACATTCGAGTACACAGTTGGAACTGTACATTGGCACATACTGCAGGATTCTGGGGGAAACTCCGGCTCCTACTAAATGGAATGGAAGCTGTTGGTGCCCCGCCCAGATTCCTTTTAGAGACAGGTGCACCTGTCCTTCAGCTGCTGTAAGGGGTAGCCGTTAACAACTTACAGCTGCTCCCTTCTTGAGAGAACCTCCACCAAACTGAAGCCATCTTGACCTGGAAGCTATGCTCTCCCCCCATCCCCCCGACCCCACGCCCACCAATCACTTACTGGCAAGTTGCTTCTCTCTAGGAAGGGCTCATCATCTCTGTGACTCGGTCCATGCCCTGGAGCTTCCCCATGGGGCCAGGCTGAAGGTCATCTCCCAAGGAGACCATATTCTTGCTTAGTTTTCCTCCTTTAACCTGTCCTGGTTCTCTCACTCGTCTTCTCCTGAGAGAAAAAAATCACTTGAACTCCCACCTCAGAGTCTGCCTTTAGGGAGCCCAACCTAAGACACTAAGAACTTCTCTTTGCCCAGAATGGGACTGTGCTCCTGCCAAAGCACACCATGAACCTTAAGCCCCACCACTTGAACTTGTGGCTATTTTCTAAATACTTGAAACAGGTAAGTCTTTTCACTTGTGGTAATCTAGAAAGAGATACTCAGTCCAAGGACTGCATCCCATCCATCCCTCGCACCTGGCACAATTCCTCATCTCAACCCTGACCAACAAAATCCTTCTCGACCTTTCCTAGAAATCATTACAAAAGACCCAAAACCCAATAGAAAAATAGGCATAGAGTATTAATATAAACAACCCAATAAAATGGAAATAGGGACACAAAACTTGAGATGCTCATCCTCACTCATAATAAGTGAAATCTGAAACTACAAGGAGATACTATTTTCAACCATTAGACTGGGGAAAATTCAAAATATAATCTTCATTCTGTCCATATATCCAGTCCAGTGATAGTGGGTTCTTCTTCCCTTGTTACAAATGAATTGTTAGTCCTAGAGACAGCCCCATGGAATCCCGCTGTTGGGAAATGAATCTGATAAAGCTCTACAAAACCCGGTACGGCTGTGGGTGAAAGGAGAGTGCAAATCTTAATTATTAACCCAAACATCTGCCTCCTCAGAAATGTTACATGTTATATTATGTTCCTTCTCCAGATCTTAAAGAATGAGCTGTTTTCCTTCTTCTGTTTGTCCTACCCAGGAAAGAATCCTTATTGTCACTTTTATCTATTTCTCACTTTCACCTGAAATCTTTCTCTCTTTAAGACCACAAAATGGACCAGACCCTTCAGTTTGTCATATTTTTCCTACCCGTCTCACTGCAAAGCAGGATTAAATGGACTATGCATCTTCCTCTCTCACACCGTGCCTGCTAGTTAGGTGTATACTGTCTGTTTTCTCACAGCTCTAAGTGGTTTAATGCATTATTTTCCCCAAATATTCACTTCCTCTTTCTTAGAAGGATTGTGCCTCTTCCCTCCATTCATGCACTGGCCGGTGAAATACGAGCACAAGTGATATAGGATGCTTCCCCTCAGAAGCTTTAAGGCCCAGCATGCCCAGGATGGGACAGTATATCTATTCATTTGGATGCGGCTCACATACCGCCATCTTATTCTTTCCTCTCATCCTTTCCCTACTGCAAGATCATCCCCAGATCAGCACATCCTCAAAATGGCTCGTTCCTTCAGCCTGGGTCCTGAAACAAAGATAACACAGAACAGAGACACAAAGGACATAAAACATGAGTGAGAAATAAGCCATTGTGGTCTTAAGCCCCTGAGGTTTAGGAGTCCTTTGTTATTGCTGTATAACCTAGCCCAGGGGTCAGCTAAGTCTATAAACTCCAAAGCATCTTGTTTTTTTCTATATCCCAAACAGCACCCAGCATAATCCTTTGCCTGCACTACACATTCAATAAAAATTGGCTGAACAGAATTGTTCTCTTTCCCTTCCCTTTCCTTTCTGAACAATTTAGTCCAAAAGCCATTATGAGGGGCCATGGAATGTAGGGGTTTGGTGAAGGCATGAAGAGACGTGGTGGCCCACAGCAGGGTGTCAGAGAATGAGCAGGGTGAGAAGATCAAATAAGTAAATGTATTATGGATGATGGGAGTCAGGTTTCTCTTTATCAGAAGGGAGTTACAAATATGGGAAGGGAGAAAATTATAATGAACCTTATATTGTTGGATTAGAATTGAAGATATTAACGTGAACACATAGTTTTCAATATATGTAGATAAACAAATATAATTGTAAATGTGTGTGTATATACAAATTTCCTAACTGTTCCCTGAAAGGGTGTGGGAGTAGCAACTCTCCAGTGGAAATGACCACACCTAACACCCAGGTCTTCATTCTCAATATCATTCTCTACTAGGAGCATCTGGGTGGCTCAGTCGGTTAAATGTCCAACTTTTGATTTCAGCTCAGGTCCTGGTCTCAGGTCGTGAGATCAAGCCCTGCATCGGGCTCCGTGCTCAGCAGAGTCTGCTTGAGATTCTCTCTCCCCCTCTGCCCCTCCCTCTACTTGCGTTCACACATGTGTGCTCTCTCTCTAAATAAATAAATAAAGAGCACCTGGGTGGCTCAGTCGTTAAGCGTCTGCCTTCGGCTCAGGTCAGGATCCCAGGGTCCTAGGATCGAGCCCCGCATGGGGCTCCCTGCTCTGAGGGAAGCCTGCTTCTCTCTCTCTCACTGCCCCTGCTTGTGTTCCCTCTCTCGCTGCGTCTCTCTCTGTCAAATAAATAAAATATTTAATAAATAAATATCATTCTTCACTAAAGGATTCAGGGACCCTTGGGAAAATAGCTGATTCCAGAGCTCAGACAGAAAAAGTAAACAATGAGCCTAGAACATCTTGTTCAGCCATAACTAAGGAAGTGCTCAAAAAAAAAAAAAAAATGATGGGCCCATGTCAAAAGGAAACAGAAGGGGTGCCTGGGTGGCTCAGTCAGTTGGGTGTCTGCCTTCAGCTCAGGTCATGATCCCAGGCTCCTGGGATTGAGTCCCGCATTGGGCTCCCTGCCCAGTGGGGAGCCTGCTTCTCCCTTTGCCTGCTGCTCGACCTACTTGTGCTCTCTCTCTCTCTCTCTGTCAAATAAATAAATAAATAAAACCTTAAAAACAAAAACAACAACAAAAAAGGAAGAAGAAGCCAGTTTGAAGAGGCTCCCACTGGCTAAGTCTGAATCAGAGCATCAAAATAAATAATGAGAGTAATGAATTAGAACACATGAAACAACAGAGGAATCCATTATATAAATACATACATGTTTAGATAGATAAATGGAGAAATTGAAGGTTTGATGTGGAACAGAATATTTACATAATCTCTAAGTACCACCCCTCAAAATATTCACTAATCACTAAGGAAAACACAGTAAATTTACACTGGAGAAGACTAGCAAATTCCTTTGTAATCAAGTGATCCACGTTACCATGACGAGTAATGAAGCAGAGTAAACCGTGTGCACTGACAGACTGCCCAGAGCCATGGTACCCCCTTCCATGACAGCCCTGCCAAAGATACGTAATCAAAACCTATTCATGGGGATGCATCAGACAGACCCAAATTGAAGGATATCCTATAAAATGACTGGCCTATGATCTACAAAATTCTCAAGGTTATGATAGTCAAGGGAAGATTTAAAAACTGTTCCAGATGAGAGGCAGCTAAAGAGAAATGAAAACTAATGTGGCCAGGAAGGCCCTGGAGGTGGAGGAATGCAGCCACAAATCAAGGAAGGCAGGCAACCACCAGAAGATGCAAGGAATGGATTGTCTCCTCTGGCCTTCAGAGGGACCATGGCCTACTGACACCTTCATTTAACCTTAGTGAAACTGGTTTTGGCCTGTTGGCCTCAAGAACAGTAAGAGAAAAGATTTCTGTTGTTTTAAACAGCTCATGGTGGGGCACCTGGGTGGTGCAGTCTGTTAAGCATCTGACTCTTGGTTTTGGCTCAGGTCATGATCACAGGGTCATGAGATCAAGCCCCGTGGCAGGCTCAGCCCTCAGCACAGAGTCTGCTTAAGCCTTTCTCTCCCTCTCCTTTGGCCCCTCCCTCTCTCTCAAATAAGTAAATAAATCTTAAAAAAAAAAATAAAATTAAATAAAGAGCTCACGGTAATCTGTTGAAACAACCTCTGGAAACTAATATGGCATCAATCCCTAGTACTGAATGGCTTGCCAGGAAATAGATGGTGCTTTATCTGCCTACTCTTCATTACCAATGAGTTGAAGAAAGACTAGGGATATTCAGCATTGCCCTTACCATCATGCTTGAAGATCCAAGCAAAACCACAGCTCTGACCACTATTCATGGCTTCATCTTCATAAAGAAGGTTAACAATAATATACTTCATAATCCTGAAGAGGTAGATGTCCTTGTTAATAATTAAGGATTATGTTCTCTTTTCACCCACAGCTCTAAATGGTTTTATACAGCTTTATTAGGTTTATTTTCCAATGGTAACATGCCACAGGGGCATCGCTTGATCTAACAATTCAGTTATAGCAGGAGGTAATAGGTTCTCCAGAGAAACAAAAGCAACAGGATGTAAAGATTGAGACTGAGAGGGAGAGGGAAAAGATGAGAGAGAGATTGAGATTTATTTTAAGGAATTGACTCACATGATTTGGAGGCTTGGCAAGTCCAAAACCTGCAGGGTAAGCCAGCAGTCTGGAGACTCTGGAAGGAATTGCAATTTGAATCCAGTGGCAGTCGCTGGCAGAATTCTTTCTTGCTTGGGGAAGTGTGAGTCTTTTTCTATTAAGACCTAAATTCTACTGATTTAAATGTTAATCTTGGGATGCCTGGGTGGCTCAGATGATTAAACATCTGCCTTCAGCTCAGGTCATGATCCCAGGGTCCTGGGATCGAGCCCCCATCGGGCTCTGTGCTCCGCAGGGAGCCTGCTTCTCCCTCTGCCTGCCTGTCTTCCTACTTGTGATCTCTCTCTCTCTCTCTGTCTGTCAAATAAATAAATAAAATCTTTTTTTATTTATTTTTATTTATTTGTAAAGATTTTATTTATTTGACAGAGAGAGACAGCGAGAGAGGGAACACAAGCAGGGGGAGCGGGAGAGGAAGAGGCACGCTTCCCGCCGAGCAGGGAGCCCGATGCGGGGCTCAGTCCCAGGACCCTGGGATCATGACCTGAGCCGAAGGCAGATGCTTAACGACTGAGCCACCCAGGCGCCCCTAAATAAAATCTTTAAAAAAATAAAAATAAAAAATAAATGTTAATCTCACTAAAAGATACCTTCACAGAAACATCTAGAATGTTTGACCAAATATCTGAGTCCTGTGGTCTAGCCAAGTTGACACATTAACTATCACACAGGGAAAAAAGAACCACTGTCATTGTTCTGGATCTATGTTAGAGTAAGAGCTCATCTCTTTGGATTTAATGTCATTCACTTCGGTCTCATGTCATTCAGTGATGCATATACTTTTTTATTCATGCCGTATTATCTTTAATTAAGTATAAAGACCTCCAATCATGTCACCTAGAGACCATTTTACCCACTGCTCTGTTTGGCCAGCAGTCTCTTGTCTTTCTCTTCAGCAGTGATGAGGCAGATACCCTTTCCACAGGGAAGAGAAATCCATGGTTAACAAACCACTGCCTTTGCCAATAACAAAAATATTGGAGAGCCAGGTGGCAAAGCATTGGCGTCTTTCACGTGAACTACATCCAAAGAACCAGGATGTCTCTCTCTGTTGGTGATCACACCAATTCTTCCCAGGTTAGTACCTCCAGTTACCATACACAGATTCCCAGTATCAAACTTGATGAAATCAGCAATCTTTCCAGTCTCCAAATCAATCTGAATGGTGTCATTCACTTTGATGAGGGGATCAGGATAGCGGATGGTGCGAACATCATGGGTCGCCAGATGAGGGATTTCTTTTGTCCCCACAAAGATCTTTCTCACTTTGTACAACTTATACTTGGCCTCCTCAGGTGTGATCCGATGAACAGCAAAGCAGCCCTTGGTATCATAGATCAGATGGAAATTCTTCCCAGTCTTGTCAATGCTGATGACATCCATCAGACCAGCAGGGTAGGTTACATCAGTTCAGACTGTGCCATCAATCTTAATAAAACACTGCATACAGATCTTCTTTACTTCATCTCCTGTTAGGGCATACTTAAGTCTGTTCCTTAGGAAAATATTGAGAAGGAGACATTCTCTCTGCTTATGGGGACCAGTGGGTGGATGAGGGACAAACACACCAGTGCGTTTATCCAGCGTCCAATGCTTTGGAGCTGCTACATGCTTCAGATGCTTCTTGGGACCACGAGCCATGGCTGCACTAGGCACAAAAAGCCAATGATGCGTATACTTTTTTTTTTAACCTGGTTTTCATTTTTAGGAGGAAAAGCAGCCTTGAACATCATCAAAATTTGGGCTCTTTTTGCCATAGTCACTAATGTATTTTATAACTACCTCATTAGTATAAAGGTATGTGGGAAAGTTTCTTCCTACACATTCATGGAGGAAGAAAATTTATGCTCATCTGCTCGTACAGACCTGAATCAAGAATCTAGAATCAAGAATCAAGAAAGGCTACTCTCAGGACCAGATCTTAAGGGAGCTAGAGAAGAGACCTAAGATGTGAAGATGTTTTCACCTAAAAGTTTTCAGCTGGTTTTACTTAGGACAGTCTAATCCATTTACTATAGAAAAGAAAGATCAGAGTTCATAACCACAAGCTACCCATTCTGTTTCAGAACATGATGCTGTTTCTCCTGCCAGAGACAGAAATGATACTCATATCTTGGATCCAACTTCTAATCATGTGGCCATGAGCAGGAAAACTAAAGTCAGTCCTTGATGGGGCTGAGGAATGTCTTTGCCCTCGTGGCTTCCTGGTTTCTCAGGAATATCAGCTGGGCAAGGATATGAATCTCCAGCAAGAAAATCAAGTGGATAGTGAACTGAGCCAGCCAATAATCATAATCATGATTAATTAAATATCTATTTTGTACCAGGTGCTGTTCTGGGTACCAGGGAGACAGGATGACAAAACATGACTCCTTCTCCTCAGTCTAGTGGGAGCAACGGGTGAGAGAGCTACCTGGAAAGAGTTGACAAACACAAAGGAGTGCATGACCATCTGTGAGGGTCAAGAAGGTTTCACAGAAGAGGTGACTTTTGACCTTCACCTTGGAAGATGCTTTAGAGCTCAGCAGGAGGAGTAACAAGAATCAAAGGATTCCAGAAACTTGCAGTTCATTTTTTATTTACTCTTTTTAGGATTGATTATTGAAGTACTGAATATTCACTTAGAAAATATGCAATGTGCCAAAAAATTATAAAGAAGTAAAAAAAAACGACTCCAAAACCTGACCCATAACTCTGATAGCTGGAGGCAACACTGTAGCAATAATTACTTTGCCATAATGCTTTCTTTTCTTTTTTTTATTTTAATATAAAATTGTGTTTACACTATATTTATAACTTTGTATATTGCTCATTCCCAAAACATATTCTATCACTAAAAACTTGTTAAACCAATATTTGATAGCTTCTTAAAATCTTACTAGATTTATCATAATATATGTAAGCATTAATCTATTGTGGATTTTTGTGCTCCCAATTTTCACTCATATAAAGGATGTCTTTGTGTGTAAATTTTGTCATATTTTAGAAGTAGAAATCCTGGATTAAAGTATATGAACATTATTAATGCTCTTGATAACTAGCCATATTGTTTTCTAGAAAGTTTACAATAATGTAAATTATCACTAGCAAAGTATAAAATGCCTTTCTTACCAAAGTCCTGTCAACATTGCATAGAATTTTTTAAAATGAATTTCAATAGATTCGGTAAAGTGTACTAATCTCAAATATATAGCTCAATAGAATAGCATAATTTTTAAATATTTGATAATTTAATAGGAAAAATTATATTTCTTTTATTTCTAGTAAAATTGAATGTTTTATTATGCTTATTAGACTCTTGAATTTGCTCTTTTGTGAACTGATGGTTCATGCTATTTATCTATTGAGGTCTGAGTGATTTTGAAAAAGTTGAATGTTCTATTTATATTTGCTGTTGATATTTTTCTCAGCTTGCTGTTTTTTTTCCCATTTTCTCTGTAAGGTTTTTTGACAATCAAAGCTTTTATTGTTTCTATTGTTTGTGTGGTCAACTTTTTCAATCTTTTCCTTTGTGGTTTCTTTCAAGTAGAATTCAAAATATTTTTTAGATTTCTTTGAGACTTTTTCTTTGACTCATGGATTATTTAGAAGTGTATTGTTTAAAATCCAGATATTTGGGGGATTATCCAGCTATCTTTATGTTATTTATTTCTAGTTTAATTTCATTATTATCTGGGAATATTATTTGTATGATTTCTGTACTTCTAAATTTATTAAGGTGTGTTTTATAACCACAAACATGGTCTATCTTGGTGAATAATCCATTTAAGATTGAGAAGAATGTGCATTCTGCTGATGTTGGATGAAGTATTCTATACATGTCAGTTAGATCCAGCTGACTGATAGCTCTGCTTAGGTTATCTGTATCCTTACTGATTTACTGCTTACTTGATATATCAGTTACTAACAGAGGGGCGATGGCCTCTCCAACTGTAATAGTGGATTTGTCTATTGCTCTTTTTAGTCTATCAGTCTTTTTTTTTTTCTGTTAAAGTTTTATTTAGTTGTTAGAGAGAGGGAGAGAGGGAGAGAGAGAGAGAAAGAGAGAGGCAGGCAGAGGGAGAAGCAGGCTCCCCACCGAGCAAGGAGCCCAATGGGGGACTCGATCCCAGGGATCATGACCTGAGCTGAGGGCAGATGTTTAACCCACTGAGTCACCCAGGCATCCCTCACTTCTATCAGTATTGACTCCTGTGTTTTAATGCTCATTGTTAGGTGCATATATGTTTAGAGTTGTTATGTCCTCTTGGAGAATTAAATCCTTTATCATATATATATAATGCCCCATTTTATTCCCGATAACCTTCCTTGCTCATAAATTGGTTTTGCCTGAAATGAATGTAGATATACTCCAGCTTTCTTTGATTAATGTTAGCATGGTATGTCTTTCTCCATCCTTTACTTGTAATCTATCTGAGTGTTTACATGTAAAATAGATTTCTTACAGTTAGGTCTTATTTTTTTAATCCACACTGACCATCTCTGCCTTTAATTGGTGCATTTAGACCATTCACATTCAGACTTTCAAAGTAAAAACCCAGTAGGGTTCCTGGAGATAAAGACCACCAAAATGTGGGGACTCCCCCCAGACTGTGGTCCCAGGCTTTTCCCACTCATATTAGTCCACAACTCAGGCTCTGGAAATTCATTCAAAATTACCATTTAAATCTTAGGGCACCTGGGTGGCTCAGTCTGTTAAGTGTCTGACTTCGGCTCAGGTCAAGATCTCAGGGTCCTGGGATTGAGCCCCGTGTTAGACTCCCTGCTCAGTGGGGAGCCTGCTTCTCCCTCTGCCTCTGCCCCTCCCCCTGCTTGTGCGCTCTCTCTCTCTCCCTCTCAAATAAATAAAATCTTAAAAAAAAAAAAGACACAATATACAAACTTTAAGAAAAACACAATTTAAAAATGGGCAAGGATCTGAAAAAGACATTTAGCCAAAAGAGATCTCCAAATGACCAATAAGCACATGAAAAGATATCCAATACCATTTGTCTATAGGGAAATGCAAATTAAAACCACAGTGAGATACTACATCACACCCACTAGGATGACTATCAAAAAGATAGACAATAACTAGTGCTGAAAAGGATGCAAAGGAAATGGAACCCTCATACATTGCTGGTAGAAATTAAAATCCTACAGCATATTTGTAAAACAGTTTGGCAGCTCCTCAAAAAGTTAAACATAGAGCAACCATATGACCCAGCAATTCTACTCTGAGTTATATAGCCAAGAGAATTTAAACCGTATGTTCATATAAAAACTAGTATGTGAATGTTCATAGCAGTATTACTCATAGTAGCTGAAAAGTGGAAAAACCCAAATATCCATCAATTGATGAATGGGTAAACAAAATGTTGTATATCAGTATAGTGGAATATTAGTCAGCTATAAAAAGGAAGGAAGTATTTTTTGTAAATTCCAGTGTGGTCAACATAGCGTGTTATATTAGTTTCAGGTGTACAATACAGTGATTCAACAGTTCCATCTATTACTAGTGCTTATCATGATAAGTGTACTCTTAATCCCCATCACCTATTTCACCCACCCACCCCCACCTCCCCTCTGGAAACCATCAGTTTGTTCTCTATAGGTTTGAGTCTATACTTTGGCTTGCCTCTTTTTTTCTTTCTTTCTTTTTTTTTCCTTAAATTCCACATATGCGTGAAATCATGTGGTATTTGTCTTTATCTGACTTATTTCACTTAGCATTATACCATCTGGGTTCATCCATGTTGTTGCAAATGACAAAATTTCATTCTTTTCTATGCTGAATAGTATTCAATTTTATACATATGCCATTTTCTTCATTGATCTATGGATGGACACTTGGGCTGCTTCCATAATTTGGCTATTGTAAATAATGCTGCAATAAATATAGGAGTGTATACATCATTTTGAATCAGTGTTTTGTGTCCACCAGTAGTAGAATTACTGGATTATATGGTAATTCTATTTTAATTTTTTGAGGAACCTCTGTACTGTTTTCCACAGTGGCTGTACCAGTTTGCATTCCCACCAACAGTGCACGAGGGTTCCTTTTCTCCCCCACAACCTTGCCAACACTTGTTGTGTCTTGTGGTTTTGATTTTAGCCATTCTAATAAGTGTGAGGTGAAATCTCATTGTGGTTTTTATTTGCATTTAAAAGGAATGAAATATTAATATATGCTAATACATGAATGAATCTTGAAAACACTCTGCTAAGTGAAAGAAGCCAGACAAAAAAGGCTATCTACCATATGATTCTATTTCTATGAAATGTCCAGAATAGACGAATCCATAGAGACAGAAAGCAAATTAGTGGTTTCCAGAGGCTGGGGGAGTGGGAAACGGGGAATGACGACTAGTGGATACAGAGCTTTTTGGGGGGGGTGATGAACATGTTCTGGAATTCAACAGTGGCAAAATTGGGTGAATATACTAAAATGTACTAAAATCTAAAGAGTTATACTTTTAAAAATCAATAAATTAAGAAAGATAAGATTCAAGCTGTACTATGAACTGTCCTCACCATTTTCCTCCAAAGAAAGGAGGAAGACACATGATACGTATGCTCTTTATAGAGAAACTAAGGCACCAAGTGGACAGCCAAGCTGCCATCATCTTGATCAGAAATTATTGGGCACCAGCTTTAGGTAGGACATGTATGAACCATGCCCTTACAGAAGGTAATGCAGGAAAGAACATTCTCTCCCTTCATCACGTGGGGGTTCCAGGATTAACACAGAGGTCATTTCTATAAAAATAAACCACTAACAGAAGCTCAGTTGACTTTGACCACTTATTTAGAAAACTGCAGGCTTATTGTGATTTCTTGTATCAGAATTGGCTCTTAATGCAGCTGAAAACATTAGATCTACTCTGTGCTCACCATTTGTATAGCTACACAGAGTAGCCCCCATTTCCATGGGCAAATGGAATAAAATTCCAGAAGTCAGACTTGAGCAACAAACACCTACCACAAGTGATGCTTTTTTGTTTGTTTGTCCAGGTCAAAGAACCAATGCTTCAGCATGCGGTTTTTTTTAAAACTGGGAAGGGAAGAGAGGCTACCTCATTTCCCATTCCTGAGGAAAACAATGTTAGAAAAGAAGAGCAAAAGTATGGCTTGAATCTTATTTTTCTTATTTTATTGATTTTTAAGTGTACAACTCAATAGATGTTATGTATTCACAAAGTTGTGCCCCTAATTCCAGAAATTTTCATTGCCCACAAAAGAAACGCTATCCCCCCTAACAGTCATTAAAGCACTGAAGAAAATGCACATGGTGTCAGCATGAAGATTCCCTCACAGCACAGTGAGAGACTGTAATATGTCTGACCTGCATTCACAGGTGCTGGAGGGGAGAGAGCCCCACCTGAGCCCCTCCTGAGGAAACAGCCATGTGTAAGTTGTATCAGTGACTCAAAATCAAATCAAGTGCTTGTCTAATTTGCTTTCTCTGTATTTCTTTTTTCTTCTCTCCTGCTCTCTTCCAATCTCTACAATTTCTCCTCCTTTGCCATGATCATCTCTCCCACCATACTCTCTCTCTTTTCCTCTCTTTTTCATGCTCAGAAATACTGAGACCTCACTGACTCTTCTCCCCATTTCCATCCCCTTCTCTAGGCTCTTCTTCCTCTGCTCATCTCTCAAAATGTTGATGTTTTATGTTCGTGTGTGAGTGTAAAAAGAAAGGCAGAAGAAAGTGTTAGTCTACATGACTCCCTGGTTGGCCAAGAACAACAGAAGCTACAAATGTCCCTTAAATATTGGTCCTCTCCTCTCCTTAAAATAAAGTGGAAGTGCTTCGGGTGAATGAGGAAATTCAGGTAAGGAGCTACTGAACTATTCAGTATCAGAAAAGGAAAATCTCCTTTGTCTCTTTTATGGTTCAAGGCAGAGTTATTCCCTGTGACTGGAGATTAGTTATTCTATATTTCCCATAACTAAGCTGATTTTTAAGCAGGGGGGATGATCTTTTTAAAAAAAAGATTCATAGATTGAATCTCTGATTAAAACATAATCTCTGATAAAACATTTAAAATACATGAAAAAACCCAACAAATGAATGTACTATATATGCTCACTTTCAAAAAGAAAAGTCACCTATGCTTTTCCAAAGGTGACAACGTGAACTTGGGCACAGAACATTGCACGTGACCACGACCCTCTCCTGTTCCGTGTCCTCTCCGTGCCGCCAGCGAGCCAGGCCCTCGAAGGTATGAGTGCCCCGGGCTGCTGAGGACACCACCACACACCTGCCCCTTCAACTGTGGTCAGCATCACAGGCGAAGTGCTTGTGAGGGTTCTCTTCACTCAAAGGTATACTGTGGTGAAAAAAGAGACTAGATTCAGAGGGAAGATTAGAAATGACCAAAGCTGCAAAAGCAAGACAGGAGTGCCTTTGAGCTCAGCAGAAACATGGACCAGTAGTCCTTCGTGAGCTCTCTGGGAGGGAAGGGCTCAGCTTCTAACACTGTGTAACTGTTCAGCTTTAAAATGCCACAAAAATTTAAAACACGCTGTATCTCCAACATATTCATGTATCTTGTAAGGTGAACAACAACAACAAAAATTTAACTTCAATCCCCAGATGCTCATAGCAAATCCCAGTAGCTCTGAGCCTGTTTCTCCAACTATGATTATTTATTTTAAAAGATTTATTTATTGGGGCGCCTGGGTGGCTCAGTCGTTAAGCGTCTGCCTTCAGCTCAGGTCATGATCCCAGGGTCTTGGGATCGAGCCCCAAATGAGGCTCCCTGCTCAGCAGGAAGCCTGCTACTCCCTCTCCCACTCCCCCTGCTTGTGTTCCCTCTCTTGCTGTGTCTCTCTCTGTCGAATAAATAAATAAAATCTTAATAAATAAATAAATAAATAAATAAATAAATAAAAGACTTATTTATTTATTTTAAGGGAGGGGTAGGGGTAGAAAGAAAGGGAGAGAGAAAGCCAAGCAGAATCCGTGCTGAGCATGGAGCCCAATTCGAGACTCAATCTCATGACCCTGAGATCATGACCTGCGTTGAAACCAAGAGTTGGATGCTCAACTGACTGGGCCACCCAGGAGCCCCTCCCAACTATGCTTTAGAAGAACTGGACTGGAGGGACACCTGGGTGGCTCAGTTGGTTAAGCGTCTGCCTTTGGCTCAGGTCATGATCCCAGGGTCCTGGGATCGAGCCCTGCATCAGGCTCCCTGCTCAGCAGGAAGCCTGCTTCTTCCTCTGCCTGCCGCTCCCCCTGCTTGTGCTCTCTCTCTCCCTCTCTTCCTCTCTCTGACAAATAAATAAATAAATTTTTTAAAAAAACTGCACGGGATCTTTTTTTTTTTTTTTTTTTTTTTTTTTTTTTGGAGATTTTACTTATTTATTTGAGACAGAGAGGGAGAGAGAGAACACAATGGGATCCTATACATCTATAAGGAAAAATGAGGATCTTCTCTGTGTACTATAACAAATGCTTTCCTAGTATTTGTTGCCTATTTAGCATACTACCACTAGTTTTTTTTAAAGAACAGGAGGGGAGAATTTACATGTGTCTATATCTCTGGAAGAATATGTTGCAGCTGATGGGAAACAAAGAATGGCAACTGGAATTAAAATATTAATTATTATTGATAAAGCTCATATCGAGAACACAACTTAGGTATGTGTCAACAGTGGGCTTTCCAATACCGAATCCAGAAGAAAGCAGTTTTGCCCACCTGAACTGGCCCCCTACAATCCTCCCCACGTGGGAGCCAACCCTGTGCATTTTCCAAGATGGAGTTGTAGAGTAAAAAGTCTGTTGCTGGCTTCATCTTTGCTCCCAAAAGGAAGAAGAAGTAAAGGACCGAGCTCCACACACCATTTTTTCTCCCAACTCATTAGTCATGTAACTCACTCCATTCTGAGGGAATGAGAAAGGGATAGGGCCAAGGCCTAGAGACTTAGGGAAAAAAACCTCTTCATGTAAACCCTGTGGGTAAGCAAGAAGTGTTCTTCCCATTTGGGCCCTAACAGTGGAGACAAGAAATGGATAACTCTGGAGGCTTCTAGAAACATGTGCTAGATGATGGCAGGACATGAATTGAAGGAGACCATGAACGGGGTTCCCTACTGCATTTTAAAATTTTAAACTATGGGGTTATATTCCCCATTCAAATGTAAATAAAAATAAGGAAAAGTATCTCCATGTGACTCTGTGTAGGTAATTGAGAGCTGCAAAGAAAGGATAGAAGAAACAAGCCCAAATTTATGCATCATTTGCTTCACAACTGGTGAAGGGAATGAATTTTACCTAATTTGATATAGTTAGAAAATTTTTCTCTGTAATAGTTAGGCTACACAGAAAGGATGACCTCTACAGCCATGTTTTTGGACCTTGTGCATGAAATGAATTGTTGGCCCATCAAGGGTTCACGTACAGGGTTCAAGAGGGCAGCTGCAGACTTGTGTGAGGAATCATGGGTCTAGAGAGGGATGCAATATGATGAGGAAACACCTTCCCAGCGCCTGAGCCGAAATCAAGAGTGAACAAATAGCCTCGTGGATGCTCTGGGTGAAGAGCTTGTGTTGATCAGTATTATAATGTTAAAGAATGTTTTTTCCCTGCTCTGAGGGGCACTTCTTCTCACTTATGGGCTGGGATTGGTCCCATGCAGCCGTGTCAGCCCACGCAAACACAAATGGACTTGTGCTGGTCCCCATCATGTGTCCCTTGAGATTGACCTCTTCTTGGTTTCTTGGACACTGACCATATGGTGAAATGGAGATACAGCTCAGTAGCTCTCACCTTGACTCTGCTATTTGGGACCAGAGAGGTATAGATTTTAAAACTACTCCTATATGCTTAAAAAAATATACATTGAGTTTGTTTATTTTTCTGTTAGTTTTTATACCCTTTTCTACTTATGTTCCCACATTTCTGATAGACTCTGAAGTGTCAAACCAGACATATTTTTAAAACAGTTACTATAAATAGGTCATGAGAGGCAACCAAGGAAAATGTCACCAACTCTCAGTGGCATTGAAAGTAATGTTTCAAAGAATAATTGACTCAAAATGCTTCCTTGCTGGGCAGGCAAAGGCCGAGGCAACAGTGAAAGAAGCTTAACGTTCCAAATTCAAAAAGGGCATTTAGGACAACCGTCGAACCCTGCCCTGCCTCCTGTCCTCCAACTCCCTCCCATGGAGAAATCAGGCATCTGAATTGCTATGCTGTATTTGAAGGAGTGTCATGTAATTTTTCTTCTGAGTTTTCCAGTTAGGATAAAGGAAGCAGGGGACTAAACCGTGTGTCAGTGAAGGGGGAAAAAGGAGAAGGAAAGCGGTGGTAAGAGACAGTGTGAAAGCAATAGAGAGAGCTGTTAAGACAAACACACAAAGCCCACCTCCTCTCTCCAACACTGCAGGATGGAAGTGGCTTCTGAAATAGCAACAGCTAAGCACGGACTTGGGCGCATCGTGTAGTGACCAGGACCTCGGCGCCTCCAGCAGTTGCTGTTCCCTGGACCAAAGGAATTTTGTAGTAAGGTCTTCCCTTCTCATTGTGATATTACAACCGTTCTAAATTTGTGGTGTTAAAATGTTCTCTCTCTCTCTCTCTTTTTTTTTTTTTTTTACCTTTTGGAGATAGTAGATGCTGGTTGCTTTTTTTGTCTTTTGAGGGTTTTTGCTAGTTTCTTTTAGATTTTCAATTTGGAAATACATGATTTGGGGTTTTCTAAACTTGCCCGACTCTACAACTCTTTTATTGAAAAGCACTTTAATAAAAACTTTTTTCTATTAACGATTTTTTTTCTATTTTTCTATTAACAATGTTTGCTAATTGCTTTTATCTTGCCCCACTTGGCAAAATTAAAAAGTTGGGAAGCTCCCCTGGCCAATTTTAGAAATATGTATCTTACTGACCAATGAAATCCAATAATGTGGGGAAGATTTGTCTAAACATGTCTGCCAAAAGGGTACCACCAGAAGTCAAAGCCGATGTCAATAAGATGTGTTCAGGGGCGCCTGGGTGGCTCAGTTGGTTAAGCGACTGCCTTCGGCTCAGGTCATGATCCTGGAGTCCCGGGATCGAGTCCCGCATCGGGCTCCCTGCTCAGCGGGGAGTCTGCTTCTCCCTCTGACCCTCCTCCCTCTCATGCTCTCTGTCTCTCATTCTCTCTCTCTCTCAAATAAATAAATAAATAAAATCTTAAAAAAAAATGTGTTCAAAACAGGTATCACTGTCAACTATACTTCAATTAAAAAAAAAATTTAAATGACTATAGTTTCCATGATACAATGAGAAAAAAAAAACAGATATCTCAAAAATAACAGTGGAGCAGCTTAGCAGGTATAAAAATAATCCTTTTAAACTGCAAATAATATGCAAACATGTCACTCCTCAAAAAATTAGACAGGAATAGTTAATGAAAAGTCTATTTGAGGGGCACCTGGGTGACTTAGTCGGTTAAACATCCAACTCTTGATTTTGGCTCAGGTCATGATCTCAGGGTCGTGAGATCCAGCCCCACATGGGGCTCCGTGCTGGGCATGGAGCCCGCTTAAGATTCTCTCTCTCATTCAAAAAAAAAAAAGAAAGAAAGAAAAGGAAAGCCTATTTGTTATTTAGAAGTCTATTTGCTATTTTTTTATGCTGAAAATTAATTTTTTTTTTTATTTTTTCAAGTTTTTATTTAAATTCCAGTTAGTTGGCGACACCTGGATGGCTCAGTCGGTTGGGTTTCCAACTCTTGATTTCGGCTCAGGTCATGTTCTCAGGGTCATGACATGGAGCCCCACGTCAGGCTCCATGCTGTGTGTGGAGCCTGCTTAAGATTCTCTCTCTCTTCTTCTGCCCCTCCCCTCCCCACTCCTGCTCACTCTCTCCTTCTCTCTCTCTCAAAAAAAAAAAAATAAATTCCAGTTAATTAACATACAATATAATATTAGTTTCATGTGTAGAATTTAGTGATTCCTCACTTACATACAAACCCAATGCTCATCACAAGTGCCCTCCTTAATACCCATCACCCATTTAACCCATCCCCTCCTGCCCACCTCCCCTCCAGTAACACTCAGTTTGTTCTCTATTCTTAAGAGTCTGTTTTCTGGTTGCCTCTTTTTTCCCCCTATGTTCATCTGTTCTGTTTTTTAAATTCCACATATGAGTGAAATCTTATGGTATTTGTCTTTCTCTGACTTATTTCACTTTGCATAATACATTCTAGCTCCATCTGCATCATTGCAAATGGCAAGATTTCACTCTTTTTTATGGCTGAGAAAAGTCTATTTGTTATTAAAGACTGCTGGCTTCATAAATCTTTTTCTTGCTTTAATACTTGTAATAATCACCTATTAAAAAGCCAAAATAGCAATTCTCTTTTATTTCAACAATTTCAGTAAAAAGTAAGCAAAATATGAATACAGTTTAAAACTTTTCTTTCCTACAGTCAAAAAAAAAAAAAAAACCCAAACCTACTTTACCCACAAGTGTGAATAATGTCAGTAATGACATACATCTCCATACTTTGCTTCTAATGTATCTTAGGCTTCAAGTCTTCACTACTAACTGTAAAGCCAATTACCTGCATCTCTTGCTCCCTGGACAAATTTCTAAGAGAACAGACCTAAAGTCTAAGACCAAGATCTGAGTGTAGTCCCTAAAGGGCTAGAACAATGGTCTGGATATCATTATAGAACCAGGGTATTGGACGGTAATTCAGAAATTTCTTGGTTCACCATTTCTCAATGGTGTTTCTATTACATGCTTTTCAATATAAGAGTTGTATAGTCAGGCAAGTTTAAAGATCCTAAATAATGTATCTCCCCCTTGGAAATTTACAATATACATCGGCACATTGAAGGTTCTGTGAAGTCCTGCACTAAAGAAACCTCCTTAATTTGGCTTAATCCAATTTTCCCAAACTTTCTTTAGCACTTAGCATTCATGAATGAAACACACTTTGGGAAACAGTGAGCTAATACAACCTATTTTATTGGTTGAAAAACTAGGACCAGAAAAAAAGCTAAGAGACTTGTTCAAGATTACCCAAGCAGGTAGTAGCATTCAGTCCCAGAACCCAGACCTCCTGCATCCAATACAGGGCACTTTCTATGATGACATGCTGCCTTTCTTCTACCTCATAAAAACTTTGGAAATTGTTATGGAAAGTCTGTTATGAAAATGAAACCAAGAAAACCCAAGTCGATACAAAGTATGTTCTTATTAATTTCCATGCCTTTCCAATTGATGTTATCAGAACATTTTTTAAAAGCTTGGAGGTGTATAAATAAGGAAGAAAAGAGGCTTGTAATTGATTGACGGTGTGGGGAAGTTGCCTTTTCCTCAGGCTACTGTTATTCAGATTATGTTTATAGGTATGAAAAGTTGAAAAAAAGATGTTAGCTTCTAAGTAACAAACTTACACACTCTGTATCTAAGGTTCAAATTAGAATGGGTTGGACTGCAGTGAACTGGATACTATGTGTCAGAGATTATTTTGGGCATGTGTCTGACAACTGATCCTTAAAATGCAAAATAAACACTAAACAATGTAAGCTCTCTCGAAACATGTTCATGCTTACTTAGTAAACCCTAGTACCATGAAATGGAATTTTAACATTTAGAAACTCCTAAACCTTAATTTATTAAACCTTAGTTAAAAAAATACTTTTTAAAATGTTTTAAAAATAATTGTCATGTAGCATTAGTGTCCCATATTAGGATAGAATTAATCACACACTTGCTATCAGTTTGGAATATCGTGAAATGGTTAATAATAGAGTACCCAAATGACTTCCATTGGTCCCTTGAAAAAGGCTTTAGTGACCCATTTTGTACCAGTGGGTTAAGAAAAAGAAAAACATACTTCCAATTTGATGGTTCTTTTTATTGTATAGAAACCACTTTTGAGAGATACTAAAGAAAGCTTTATAAAAGTTTATAGGATGCCTGGGTGGCTCAGTGGGTTAAGCGTTTGCCTTCGGCTCAGGTCATGATCCCGAGGTTCTGGGATCAAGCTCCACATCGGTCTCCTTGCTCAGCGGGGAGCTTGCTTCTCCCTCTGCCTGCCGCTCTCCCTACTTGAGCTCTCTCTCTCTCTCTGACAAGTAAATAAATAAAATCTTTTAAAAACAAGTTTAAAAAAAAAAGATTTACCAAAGCTTTTAAGATATACATCTCAAATAATCCCACATAAAAATCTTGTGATGGCAAGAGAATAGAATTTCAGGATAGTCTTCATATAATTCATATTATTATTGATAGAGGTGGTTAGTGACACTTTGTTCAAAACAAGTGTGCAATTTAATATTTGTAACTTATAGGCCTCCCCTTTTTCCATTCTTTAACTCTTTTTCTTTGTGAGAACAATTTTTTCCCACTCAGACTATTTTTGGGTTACGGAGAAAGAATCATGTGTTGTTAATATTTCTCCACAGGTTCCTGGTGCCTCTCTGCTGACTTGTACACATGCCACCTTCACATCCTGTCCTCGATCCTCTGAAGTTCAGTTGCAGGCAGAATCCTAATGGCCTCTGTGCTCTCTGTCCCATAATGTTTCTCCCATGATTATACTGGTTACATGGCAAAAGGATTTTTTAGATGCAATTAAGTGATCAGTGACCTTAAGAGAGACTATCTAGTTGGACCTAACCTATAAAAAGCATAGAGTTTTCTCTTGCTGGTAGTAGCAGAGCAAGTTAGAGTGATTCCAAGTATGAGGGAGATCTGACATGCCATTTTTGCCTTTGAAGATGAAGTGGGCCGTATGGTGAGGAATATGAACAGCCTCTGGGAGCTGAGAGCTACTCCCAACTGACACCCAGCAAGGAAGTGGGAACCACCATCCTACAACCACAAGGAACTGAATGCTGACAAGAAGCTGAAGGAGGTTGGAAATGGGTTCTTCCCCCAGGCAAGGTATTTTTTTTTCTTTAAGTCAAGAATATATGTTAAAATTCATAAAATTCCTATATGCATCTAGAAATACTCTTATTATTTCTTCCCCTTTATCTATTAATCTGTACTTGTATTCCTGGTATGAATCCAATGAGGGTATAAACTATTACTGCATTAATGTGCTACTGGATTCTAACTGTCAATATTCTCTTTAAGGTCTATGCACTGAGGTATGGAATTACCCTGTAGCCTTGTTTTGTGATGCTAGTTTTGTCAGGTATATTAACTGATATTAATATACCCATTCCAACCTGCTTATGCTTATTGTTTGTATGGTATATCTCCTTCTAGCCATTTGTTTTCAACCTATCTGTGTCTTTATTTTATTTTATTTTATTTTATTTTATTTTATTTTATTTTATTTTATTTTATTTTAGGAGTTGTAAAATCACTTTAATTCTGCTCTCTCTGCATTACAAAGCCATAGTGTGGGCAGTGGAATGTGCCGCGTCCCCATCACAATACTGAGCCTGTGACTGCAGGTTACCAAAATATACATCTGTGTCACCTTTATAAAAAACCATGTTTGCTGCTCCTCGTTTTACAACAGGTATAAAAAAATTATAAATATTTACACCCTTGTTCCACCCCAACATGGAAACTCGAGGGTCCAGGCCCAAGGGGGAGGCTGGCCAGCACAGGGTCTGCTGCAGCGGGAGGCTGTGAGCTGCAGGGTCCAGCCGGCACGCCCAATCTGTTTAATCAAGTGTGTGATTCGCCCCAACCCTAGCCCCAGGGACCCCGACCTGGGGCAAGACCCCGAGGGCACCATCCCTGTCCTCCTTCAGCTCCGAGCTCTGTGTCCACCGTAAGCTCTGTATTATGCTTTGATGCAATTGCAGACACCTGTGCCTAGCAATATTTCCAGTTGACCAAATATTCTAATCTTTTTTCATTTATATGCAAAAGACATAGTTTTAAGTAACTTTTTATATAGCAAGATAAAAATGGTATGAGTGTAATCTCCATTTCCTCCTTGTGGTATGACTTTGCATACTGTACTTTCCTATTTTATTCCTTGTAATGAAGTCCCAGGGCAGGATCTAGTTTCCAGGGCTGGCCGGCTGGCAGCCGGCACAGGGGAGCCTGGTCCTTCCCGAAGACACCTCCAGATGCCTTACTCACACCTAACCTGTCCACTCTCTGGGGGGGGGCAAGAGCTCTTAAAACTTTCAGGGTTTCCACTCTCCTGCAGATTTTGGACCAAAGTTTTGTTTGTTTTTTTGTCTGCCTCTAACTCTGGGGCGCCAGAAAGTGGGACAGCGGCCCCCGAGTCTTAACTGTCTCCCACACATCGTCCTGCACTCACGGGGCCAAGGGGCTCCCCTGTGAGCAGACTCCGTGCTGGCCAGCCCCTCCCTCTGTGTCTTTATATTTAAAGTTAATCTCTTGGGAGGCCTGGGTGGCTCAGTCGATTAAGCGTCTGCCTTGGGCTCAGGTCATGATCTTCGGGTCCTGGGGTCAAGCCCGGCATCAGGCTCCTTGCTCAAACAAATAAATAAATAAAATCTTTTTAAAAAAAGAAGAAAAAAGAAATCCTTCCTTATTGTCAGAGGCCATGAAGATACTGTATTCTAAAAGCTTCATTGTTTGGCCTTTCATTTAGGTCTTTATCCCATCTGGAATTATTTTTGTGTGTACATTTTAGTAATGGCCTAAATTTCTCTTCTTCCACAGCAATATCCAGTTTTTCCTGCACATTTGAAAGACTATCTTTTCCCTGCAGTATCACCTTTGTCATGAATAAAGTGTTCATATATGCATGAGTCTATTCTGGGTTTTCTATTCTATTCCACTAGTTTATTTTCTGCTCCTTGTGCCAAAATACCATATTTTAAAATCCCTAATACTTAAAAATGTCTTGATACTTGGTAGAACAAGTGTTCTCAACAAATTCTTCTTTCCAAGTGTCTCATCTATTCTTAGCCGTTTATTTTCATACCAATTTAAATCACTTTGTCAACTTACACACACAGTTTCTTTTATCATTTTGGTTAAGATTTCACTGAATTTATAGATCCATAAGCCAATTCAGATAAATTAACAGCATTACAGTATTGTATCTTCCATTTAATGAATATAATATATCTCTTCACTTATTCAGGTTTGTTAAAATTTCTCTCAGGAGTGTTTTGAGGTTTCTGCATAAAGGCCTTCCACATTTTTTTTCATAAGATCTGTTTCATTAGATATTTTCAATGTTACTGCTAATATTTTAAATTTGATTTTCTAACTGCTTGTTAATGATATATGAAAATATAATATGACCTTTATAAACTGCTTATGAACCCAGGAACTTTGCCAAACTCTAAGTTCATAATATTAATATCTGTGAATAATGACATTTTTTTTCTACTCCTATGCATTTCTATTTCCACACCTACTGCTCTTTCTAGGCCCTCCAATACAATGTTGAATAGAAGTGGACACCTTTTTCTTGCTCCCATTTGCAAAGGAAAATCTTTTCACTTCTTCTAGTTAAACATAAAACCTGTTGTAAATTTTGATAGATTTTGACAGCTTAAAAAGGCAACTCCCTGCTATTCCTAATTTACTAGCAGTATTTTTCAAATCATGGATGTTGAATTTAATCAAATTCTTTTTCCGCATCTTTTGTGACAATCTTACGATTTTTCTCCTTCAATCTACTAAATAGTGAGTTATGTTGATAAATTTTCTGATGTTAAACCAACCTTGAAATCTTCACATAAATCCAATTTGTTGAAGATACATTCTTTTTTACATTTTGCTGAATTTATTTTGAAATTATTTTGTTTAACATATTTGTAACCTTACACTATATGTTGTTTTTGTTGTTGTTGTTTGTTGTTGTTGTTTAGAGGGGGGTGGGGAGGGGTAAAGGGAGAGGGAGAGAGAGAGAATCTCAAGGAGGCTCCACACCCAGCACAAAGCCCAACTCGGGGCTCAATCTCACAATGCTGAGATCATGACCCTGAACTGAAATCAAGAGTCAGACCCTTAACCAACTGAGCCACCCAGGTGCCCCCTTACACTATATGTTAACTAACTGGAATTTAAATAAAAACTTTAAAAAGAAGGGGGGGAAAAGGATATTTGCATCCATGTTCATAAATTGAAACTGATTTTAATTTTCTTTTCTCATCTTGTCCTTGTTGGATTTTTCTAAATTTTGAATTTTTAAAAAACATTTTATTTATTTATTTATTTGACAGATAAAGATATAGCAAGAGAGGGAACACAAGCAGGGGGAGTGGAAGAGGGAGAAGCAGGCTTTCCGCTGAGCAGGGAGCCCGATGTAGGGCTTGATCCCAGGACCCTGGGACCATGAGCTGAGCCAAAGGCAGACACTTAACAACTGAGCCACCCAGGTGTCCCAAATTTTGAATTTTTTCAAGATTTTGCTAGACTTATAAAATAAGTTGGAAAGTTTTTCCTCATTTTCTATTTTCTGGAAGAGTTTACAAGATTTGGATTGTTTCTACCTAAATGTTTAGCAAAATATATATTTTATAACATCTGGGCCTGTATACTTTTTGTGTGATATTTTTTAGAATTTATTTATTAATTTGAGAGAGAAAGAGAGCAATAGAGAGAGCATAAGTGGGGGGGGAGAGAAAGAGAGAGAGGGAGAAGCAGACTCACCACTGAGCAGGGAGCCCAACACAGGGCTTGATCCCAGGACCCTAGAATCATGACCTGAGCTGAAGGCAGATGCTTAACCGACTGAGCCACTCAGGTGCCCCTGTGATAGGTTTTTAATGATGAATTCAGTCCTCTAACAGCAATATGACTCTTCAGGTTTCCTTTTTCTTCCATAAGTTTATGAAGTTGCATTTTTATTGGAATTTGTCTATGTCAATCAGATTTTCAATTTTACTGGTATAAAGCTGTCAAAAATATCCACAGATTTTCAGTGTCTGTAAGATGTAAAATGACATCTTCTTTTACATTCCCAATCTTGATTATTTGTGCTTTCTTTTTCAGACTGAGCAAATTAATCAATTTTACTAATATTTATAAAGAACCAATTTTAGCTTTGTCAATCTTGTGTATGTTTGTTTTCTGTTTCATTAATTTCTGCTCTTATATATAGCGCTTCTTTTTACTTCTTTTCTAACTTCTTAAGATTATTACTTTTATTAGCTTATTACTTTTCAGCCTTTTTCTTTTCTAATACAGAGTTCCCTCTCAGTAGTGTTTTAGCTATATCCCATAAGTTAAAAATATAGTATTTCCACAACCAATTTTAAGAACTTTCTAACTTGCATTATGATTTCTTCTTTAGCCCATGAGTTATTTAAAAATATATATCTTGAACCAAAGCTGGGAAGGTAGAGGAGCAAGAGGATCCTAAACTTACCTCATCCCATGGACACACCTAGATAATAGCCACATCAGTGCCCCCAACCTAGAAAACAACCCAAAGAATGGCAGAACAGACTTTCCACAGTCAATAGTAGAGAGGAAGCTACATTGAAAGGGTAGAGGGATGGAGATGCAGTCAAGAACTGGATTAACCACAAACAGGAAGGACACTGCAAGCATGGAAGAGAGGAGCAGACCCTACACCAGGAATACCAGGCATAGAAGACCTGCATAGGAAGATGAATCCCCATAACATTTGGCTTTGAAAACCACTGGGACTTAACTTTGTATTTACAGTCAGGAAGGCTTAACTCCAGGTACTTTAAGAATCAGTGGGCTTAGCTCTAAGAGAGCTGGAGGGTGATAGGAAACTGAGTCCCAGCCCTTAAAGAGCCAACATAACAAATAACCCCACTGAAAGACAGCATAGAAGCAGCAATTTGAAAAGCATCTAGGGTAAACATGAAGATTTATTTGTTAATCTCAGACCATGCACTGGAGGGGCAGGGATCTTTAGGAGACTTCTCTAAGAACAAAAGAGCTGGCAGGTGACACTTCTCTCCCCCTGCCCAAACTAGACAGCCAGACAATTGCAGGAACCTGCACAAAAACCCTCCACTTATCTGGATAACACTACACACCCTACCCCTATGTCCTCCTGCAGATCCACCCCATCCAACCCACCCCATCAGCAGGAGTTCCTTCAAAGTGATGCAGACCCCAAGGGGAAGGGAAGATAACACACCCACTTGTTTGACTGCAGCCTTAGCAGTGGACAGGGGGCAGACATCTGGTCTGACTTCCTGCTTGCCCACCAACAAAAGTCTCTCAGGGGACAAAGCAGGGAGAGAACACTGCAGGTCCAACAGATGGGCTGGGGGCAGGTATCTGGTGTGACTCTGGGCCCCATCCAACTATAAGCCCATGGTGTCCCCAGACTAGCCCCTTAGCAGCTCAGAGAACAAATTCTGTCCAGTATGCCCACCACATGCAAAGTGGGCCATTGCAGCCAACTGGACTGAAAGTAATGCTGCTCAGCCACAACAGTAGGGCACATGCAACCCCCATGGAAGACACCCCTGAAGTGCCTGGTTCTGGTGAACAGGGAACATCACAGGACCTCTTCTTCATAAGGCCACTACTTTCAAGATCAGGAGATGTAGCTGATTTTCCTAATACATAGAAACACAGGGAGTTACACAAAATGAGGAGACAGAGGAATATGTCCAAAATGAAAGAACAGGACAAAATCACAGCAAAAGAGCTCAATGAAATGGAGATAAGCAGAATGCCTGATGGAGAAATCAGAGTAATGGACATAAGGATATTTACTGGAATTGAGAAAAGAGTGGAGGATCTCAGTAGGACCTTTAACAAAGAGATAGAAAATATAAAAAAAGAACCAATCAGAGAAGAAGAACTCAATAACTAAAATTAAAAATATACTAAAGGGAATCAATAACAGAGGAGAGAGAAGAACAGATCGGTGACCTGGGAGACAGTAATGGAAAGCAACCAAGTTGAACAGCAGGAAAAAAAAAAAAAAAAGGAATAAAAAATGAAAATAGGTTAAGGAAACTCAGCAACATCATCAAGTGTAATAACATTCATATTGTAGGGATCCCAAAAGAAGAATAGAGAAAAAAGAGGGTAGAAAATTTATTTGAAGAAATAGTAGTTGAAAAGTTCCCAAATCTGGGGAGAAAAACAGACATCCAAATCCAAGAGGCACAGAAAGCCAACAAAATCAACCCACGGAGGTCCACGCCAAGACAAATAATAACTAAAATGACAAGATGTAGTGATAAATGCAGCTAGATAAAATATAAGTTACATACAAGGGAAATCCCATAAGGATATTTGCTGATTTTTCCACAGAAGGCCAGAAGGGAGTGCCATGATATATTCAAAGTACTAAAAGGAGAAAACCTGCAACCAGGAATACTCTAGTGGGCAAGGTTATCATTCCAAATAGAAGGAGAGATAGAGTTTCCCAGACAAAAAATGGGTAAAGGAGCTCATCACCAGTAAACCAACCTTACCAGAAATGTTAAATGGAATTCTTTGAGCAGAAAGAAAAGGCCATAATTAGGAGTAAGAAAACTATGAAAGAAAAAAGTGTCACAGGTAAATGCAAACATAATAAAAGCAGTAAATTAATCACTTATAAAACCAGCATGGAGGTTAAAAAACAAAAGCAGTAAAATCAATTATATTTATAAAAATCAGTCGGGGGTGGGGGTGGGGGTTGCTTGGGTGGCTTAGTTGGTTAAGTGACGGATTCTTGATTTCGGCTCAGGTTGTGACCTCAGGGTTGTGAGATCAAGCCCCACGTCAGGCTCCACGTTCAGGGGGGAGTCTGCTTGAGATTCTCTCTCTCTCTGCCCTTCCCCTCCCTCTATCTCAAATAAATAAATAAATCTTTTAAAAAATCAGACAAGGGATTCAAAAATAAAAGGATGTAAAGTATGACATCATATACATAAAACATAGAGGGGTAAAGATTTAGTGCTTTTAGATGGGTTCAAACTTGAAAACCATCAACTTAATATAGACTGCTATGTGCATAAGATGTTATATGTGAACTTAATGGTAATCACAAATCAAAAACCTACAATAGATATGCAAAAAATAAAGAGAAAGGAATCCAAGCATATCACTAAAGAAAGCCATCAAACCACAAAGAAAGAGAACAAAAGAAGAAAGAAACAGAGAACTACAAAAACAACCATAAAACAAGTTACAAATTGGTAGTAAGTACATACCTATCAATAATTACTTTCAATATAAATGGACTAAATGCTCAAACCAAAAGACATAGGGTGACTAAATGGATAAAAAAGCAAGACTCATTTATATGCTGCCTATAAGAGATTTCAAACCTAAAGAGATGTGCAGATTGAAAGTGAAGGGATGGAAAAACATTTATCATGCAAATGGAGTGAAAAGAAAGCTGGGGTAGCAATAACTATAGCAGACAAAAACACACTTTAAAACAAATACTGTCAACTAAGAAACTGGAAGAAAACTGAGAGTTTGTATTCTAAGATCAGGAACAAGACAAGCATGTCCATGCTTACTTACCACTTTTATTCAACATAGTACTAGAAGTCTTAGCTGTAGCCATCAGACAAGAAAAAGACATAAAAGTCAACCAAATTGGTAAGGAAGAAGTAAAACTTTCACTATTTGCAGATGACATGATGCTATATACAGGAAACCCCAAAGACTCTACCAAAAAAAAAATATATATATTAGAACTGTTAAATTAATTCAGTAAAATTGCAGGATATAAAATTAATTACAGAAATCTGTTGCATTTCTATACACTAATAACAAAGTAGCAGAAAGAGAAATTAAGAAAACAATCTCATTAAGAATTGTACCAAAAAGAATAAAATACCTAGGAATAAATTTAACCAAGGAGATGAAAGACCTATACTCTGAAAACTATAAAACATCGATAAAAGAAATTGAAGATGACACATAGAAATGGAAAGACATTCCATGTTCATAGATTAGAAGAACCAACATTGTTAAAATGTCCTTATTACCTATAACAGTCTACAGGTTTAATGCAATCCCTATCAAAATACCAACAACATTTTTCACAGAACTAGAACAAATAATCCTATGGATTTATATGGAACCACAAAAGATCTCAAATAGCCAAAGCAATCTTGAAAAAGAAGAACACAGCTGGAGGTATCATAATTTTGGATTTCAAGATATACCACAAAGCTGTAGTAATCAAAACAGTCAGTATGGTACTGACACAAAAATAGACACATAGATCAATGGAAGAGAATAGAGAGCCCAGAAATAAACCCATGCTTACATGGTTAAGTAGTCTACAACAAAGGAGGCAAGAATATCCAATGGTAAAAGACACTCTCTTCAACAAATGTGCTGGGAAAACTGAGAGTGGGGAGGCCTAGCTCCATCCTCTTCCACATGGTAAATGCTACAATTATGTGTCAGGAGAGAATGGTTTCCCACAGAAGAGAGAGAGAATTTGTCAGCCTTTTCTCTCATCTCCATGGGGGAGGTGCTGTTGACCCCCTAGTTCACATTACCACCATTTCCTCCTTCAGTTCTTGATTTTATTCTGTGATAAACTGGATGTGGTTTATCTAACATTTAAATCCTACCTCTCCACAACCCCCGGCCCATGCCACATTCACTCAACAAGGCACATGCTGGTTGCTCTCTTTATTTTGCAAGTACCATAGCAGAATTAAATGGTGATCTGATGATCTGATCTTTCAATAAGAGAAAAATGTAATCATCTAGATCAGGGTTTCTTAACCTCTGCAGTATGACGTTTGAGGCTGGATAATTCTTTGATTTGGTTGAATGTTGTCTGGTGCATCGTAGGGTGTTGAGCAACATTCTTGGCCTTTACTCACTGGAAGTCAGTAGGACCTTCCTCTTCCTACCACCTCCTGCTCCAGTTGTGACCACCCCCCAAAAGAGTCTCCAGACATTGTATAAAAGTTGCCCCCAGTTGTGAACCACTGGTGAAAACGTAAAATTCCTCAATATATTACCAATATATCCTGGTAGCGTCGGTGATAAAACATAGGATAAAGCTGAGGACTTATTACCTATGTATCTTTATCCTGTGCTTTTTGAATAGATATCATTATGAACATTTTGGATCTAGTATAATGCAATAACTTCACCCTCATTTTAAAAACTGGTACCTTTCTGTACGTGATTGGACTGGAGAGAATGAAGGAATGAGAATAGATGGACTATGGAAATTTAAAATACTGTTGGTGAGATTTGCCACCTGAAACTTTTCAAAATATTTACCTTAAGCATCATATATTTTTTCTATCAACTGATTGCTGATAGCCTAAAATTGGTCTTACTACACCATACACAAAAATAAACACACTTTGAGCTGAAGACCAAAATGTGAGACCTGAAACTATAAAACTAAAAGAAAACATAGGCAGCAATCTCTTGGACATCAGCCTTTGCAAAGTATTTACGGATATATCTCCCCAGGCAGGGGAAACAAAAGCAAAAATAAACTATTGGGACTAAGCCAAAATAAAAAGCTTTTGCACACCAAAGGAAACTATCGACAAAATAGAAAGGCAACTTAGTGAATGAGAGAAGGTATTTGCAAGTGATACGCCTGATAAGGGGTTAATACCTAAAATATATAAAGAATTTATACAACGCAACACCAAAAAAAAAAAAAATCCGATTAAAAAAATGGGCAGAGGGGTGCTGGGTGGTATTACTAGGAAGGAGCATGAGGAAAACTTCTGGAGCGGTAGAATGTTCTACAAATTTATATGGATGGTGGGTTCATGGATTTGATAGAGAGGACAAGTAACTCTTTTGAGTTTTGCTGCAAAGCAGAGAATTAGGCCAGTAGCTGGCAGAGAAAGCGTAAGTTTCCTAGAGAAAAGACAACATATTTATATACTGATAGGAATAATTAAGTAGTGAGACAACTGATGATGACAGAGAGAGGGAATGATGGAGCAACGTCCCTGAGCAGGATGGCAGGGCATGAAACGTTCTGCCTATGTGGAAGAGAGGGAGGTTCTATAGTAGCAGATGAGCTAAAATACATGTAATTGTATAGGTGGGTAGATACAGTGGTAGGAGCCTAAAAAGTTCTTTTCTGATTGTTTCCATTTTCTCAGGGAATTAGGAAGCAAAACCATCGCAGGATAGAGAAAGCAACTTGGAAGTGTGAGAAAAGGGAAGTGTGAAATAATCGAGAGAGTAGCACAGTGAATGGACCAGGTTGCTATGACCCCAAATGAGGTAGCATTGAGACCCACTTAAGGTTAGGGTGATGAGTTAAGTTAGTCTGGTTGGGTTTTTCTCCCGTTACCTGAGAGGTGGAGGGTTTTTTTTAGCCAGCTTTGCAGTTTTAGAGTATTAGTGCGGATTTGGTGAGAGAGATCATATATACCTGAGCATCTTATTTTTACCAGTTGGGGCATCATTAGCTCTAGGCTTTTACCATGGGCAAAACTAGGAAATACTTAAATATTTCTATATGACTTAATATTAATATTTATAATCCATATTTACTATTATAAAGGTATTTCTGAACTTCAGGTTTTACATTTGTATCTTTTTCTCTGGAGTGAAAATCTTGGGGCCTGATAATTCGAACAACAATATTACTATCAGCAATAAAATTATCTAGTTTAGTTTTAAGATTTCTTTGCAGTTCTTGGGGCATCTGGGTGGCTCAGTCAGTTAAGCCTCCAACTCTCGATTTTGGCTCATGTCGTGATCTCAGGGTTGTGAGATCAAGCCCTGTGTTTGGCTCTACGCTGGGTGTGAAGCCTGCTTAAGTTTCTCTCTCTCCCTCTCCTTCTGCCCCTCCCACTTCCCAAAAAAAGACTTCTTTGCAGTTCTTTTTGTTCTTAGAATACATCCCATTAAGGATGTACAGATGGAGTATTATATTCAACGTTCACTTGGAATAATTATTTTCTCTGTATGGATCCTACCAATATAAAAATAAAAATATGCAATGAATCATGGAACACTACATCAAAAACTAATGATGTAATATATGGTGATTAACATAATAAAAAATGAAAAAAATAAAATAAAATAAAAATAGGCTTTTTAATTGCTGGAGTTAAATTTGAAGATTTACTTATTTGAGAGAGAGAGTGCACACTAGTGTGAGTGTAGGGAGGGGCAGAGGGGGAGAGAGAGGTGAGAATCTCAAGAAGACTCCCTGCTAAGTGCAGAGCCCAACTAGGGGCTCAATCCCACAACCCTGAGATCAGGACCTGAGCCGAAATCAAGAGTCGGATGCTCAACTGACTGGGCCACCCAGGTACCCCTTGTTGGAGTTAAATTTGGGTGTTTACATTTTACGCTCCATCTAATATTTTTTCAAGTTTATAAAACACACTGGTAAAAGAATATCAAAGTCATATAAAAGTCATGCTTCCATCCTTCTCCTCTCCCCATCCCCTCTTCATCCCTTACAGGTCATCATTTTTTTATTCTGTAAAGGAAAGAATTAAACTTTTGTCCTGCCTTTGGGGAAGAACTAGAATTTATCTCCTGTTGATGAGGGAAATTTCTTCTTTATAGAAAAATGTCAGCTGATAAACATAGAAGGAATTATTTAAGTAGAAAACCTTTCTGCAAATCTTAATGAAATAATTAATTCTGACAGGATGTTAAAACCACTGGGTAAAAGGTTGTTGAAGATGATGATATTGGAACAGGACCAAAGTATCACCTCACAGATAACTTGCTTACTGCAAAGGAGAAACATATCTTGTAACTGAGAGCTCTAGTGTTATCATCTTAGCCAAGTGATCAAACTTGACATTAGGTGCTCACTGATAGGATGTGATATGAAATACACAGCATTACCAGGAAGCATTCTTGCCAAAACGTTTACCATTATTCTAGCCAAACCTCTAGGCTACCGTCCAGTTAATGGGACTATCGAAGATAAAAGAACAAGTTAAACAATCAGACAAATCCAGACTATGGGCCATCCTACAAGATCTGATTTCTTCTAATAGGCAACAAAGGTCAAGGGGGAAAAGTGGCAGAGACTTGGTTAGGTAAAAAGAGACTAAATGAAACTAGATTTTAAAAAGACAGAATGACACAAATAGCCAAGTATTCACATCAGGTGCACAAAGTACAACACTTCATGATAGTAAGCAGCTCATTATTACTCTTACATTTGTGTATAGTTGTAGAGGTAACATGTGTGAAATGTGTTACTGGTTTTCTTTATATTGGCAACAAGATGGACATTGAGCATTAGAATTGCAAAGAGTTTTATTAATATAAACCATTTAATGACATTTCATTAAATTTCAAAAAAATTAAGTTTTTAATTTTTATTTAAAATTGAGACATTAATTATATTTGTATTTTGCCTTTTAGTTTTTATAAATAATTCTGAGTATTTTAAGACAACTTTTTGAAAACAAAAATATTTTTTAGTATTTAATTTTCATTTTTGATGAACTATATTTAAATACTATATACTTGGAATACATTTTTTATACTTTTATTACTGCCAAAAGAAACTATAAGAGAATTCTTATTATAAGAATGTAATTAATGATTTTGCTAGAACAAAGGCAAGACAAATGAGAAAGCCCTTCAGAATAAGATCTGAAAAAGACAAGGAGAAAAACAATGGAAAAATAGCCAAATATATAGAGAATAGAATCAAAATAAACAGTGTTCCTGAAGGAGACTGAACAAAAGAAACAGAAGTATTAATCAAAGACATAGGTCTTTATCACTCACACAAACATTACTATTGAAAACCCAGACACGTGCAATAATTAAATTTAGTCATCTTTGACATTTTGTTTTTCATCATATAAAAACCATAGTGTTACACATCTTTTTCAATTTTATTGTAATGAAAATTTATTTGCCAAGGTGAGGGAACAGAATATATTAAGTTTGTTAGCCTGATTCAAACATTTTAAATATTTAGATATATTGTATGAGGACCTCCATTTGAACTTTTGCCTTAGGCCCAGTGAACATTAGGGGTTGACCTGACTGCAATTTTAAATGCCAAGAATAATTAAGCAGTATCTATAAAGTTTTCAAAAAAAAAACCCTGCAACCCTAAAATGTTAAACCATTTATACCCCTTCAAGCTTCCTTTAAATGTAAAAAGAAATAAAAAGATCATTTCAGATAGACAAAGTCTGAGAAAATACACCATCCATGAATCCTTCTTGCACAAGTTACGTAAAGATGTCTACCAAATGACCCAGAATTAAAAGCTCAACACTGGAAGATTTCTGGGACAACAGCGGTGTGAACGCACTCCTACTGCTTAGCTTTTTCAACTCCAGCCCAAATACCAACTACCTCCCCTGAGTATGCCGACAGCATGTGTAAGCTAAACTTCAAGTGGGCCCAGATCTCTTCCAACACAGTGAACTCAGGACCTCCCCTTCCAGGGCAGATGAAACAACAGGATCCTGTAGAAAGAGCAGGAGTCCTGGGATGAAGGTTAAACATCACTGATATGCGATCATACTAGATCTCATGACTTAGTCCTTTTCACATCTCTGGCCCTGGAGGATAAGTGAGGGGAAATGATAAACTGACTGAATCCTTCCTGCCTCCAAATCTGAGGAGTCAAGGAGCAGACCACTCTCAGGAGGGGATAAACAACCTTCTGGTGGGAGTACCAGCTAGAGTACCTGCTGGAGTACGAGCAGGTTGCAAGACAGAAAATGCCAGTGCCTCTCAGAACTAGAGGAGTTACACTGGAGGTACACCAGCAGCAGGACTCGAGCCCTGAGCAAGGGTGGAGGTCTGTGGAGCCAAAGACAAACAGCACAGCCCCTAACCTAGCAGCCAGAGTGCGAAAGAGCACGCAAAACACCCAGAATTGAGATAACCTCCTGAAGGGCAAAGTCACCTTAAATGTACAAAATCAGCGTGTTTACGGAAATCTGATTACAAATCAAAAACCATGGATTAAAAAATTTTTAATTCTGTTTGATAAATCAAAACAGGGAGTATACTATTTAGACCTTCAATTAATTAAAGGTCAAGTAAGGAGGCCTATCTGAAAACAGTCAGCAGGCTTGCAAAAGAATGTGACTTGAGAGGAAAGATGACAACTGACCTGGACAGATCCAAAGGCATCTCTCATAAAAAATCATGGGGGCGCCAGGAAAAGTTAACAAAATACAGATGGAGAAAAGATAAGAATAAAACAAATTAATAAAAGAAAACGTAAGTCTGCAGATTGAAGAGGTCAGGAGCCTAGTTGGGATTGTTTGAGAAAACTGACATACCTGATCAGTTTTATATAACTATTTCAAAGATAAAATCATACAGCCTTCTAGACTGAAAGAAAAAAAGAGAAAAAGAATAATTTCCCTTCTCCCTGCTCACTCTTCCCCAAAACGATCAGTACTGGATTTTGTCTTTTTACCTCTAACAGTTCAAGGTAAAATCCGTTCAGCTTCTTTCTAAATCAAGTTTGAGTTCTTTCTTGAGTATTTTGCTAAGATGGTGTAGGTGGCTGGTATAGTCTCTGAATATTTCCCTATCTGGGAATATTGTCTTCACTCAGCAAGTGAAGGATATCGTGGCTAGGTAACAGAGACTTATATAACATGTAGTGTGCCAGGCACTGTTCTAAGCACTTTAGAAGTATTAACTCCTTTAATCCTCATAACCCCATGAGTTAGATGCTGTTATAATCCCTAGTTTACAGATGAGGAATAGAAGTACAGAGAGATTGAAAAATTTGCCCAAAGCCACAAGCTGGTAAGTGGCAAAACCTTTTCTTTCTGCTAATATCAGCCAGTGCTCAATATAATATTAAAAGCCATAGCAGAATAAAGAGGCATTATATAGAAAGTAGCAATTCATGCAGAATAAAATGGTCATAAATCTGTAAGCACTAACAGCATTCATAGATAGGTCTGACTGCAAAACAATTTAATTTGTGGATGAGAAAACATAACTCAGGTCATTAAATGATATACTGGTATGAGTATGTATAATGTGAAACAACTCTTAGAAAACAATAGTAAGGAGCAACTTGACAGAAACATAGACTAAGGATATAAATATGCAGAAGAGTAGGGGCGCCTGGGTGGCTCAGTCGTTAAGCGTCTGCATTCAGCTCAGGTCATGATCCCAGGGTCCTGGGATCGGGTCCCGCATCGGGCTCCCCGCTCTGCAGGGAGCCTGCTTCTCCCTCTCCCACTCCCCCTGCTTGTGTTTCCTCTCTCGCTGTGTCTCTCTGTCAAATAAATAAAATCTTTAAAAAAAAAAATGCAGAAGAGTAAAAAGAGGCAGGAGAGTAAATCCAAATACACATATGAAAATATTTTCAAAACATTACCATACAGAGAAAATGAAGTACCAATGACATTACCACTTTACATTCATCAGATTATCAAGAATTAAGAGCCTTGGGCGCCTGGGTGGCTCAGTCGGTTGAGCGACTGCCTTCGGCTCAGGTCATGATCCTGGAGTCCCGGGATCGAGTCCCGCATCGGGCTCCCTGCTCGGCGGGGAGTCTGCTTCTCCCTCTGACCCTCCCCCCTCTCATGCTCTCTCTCTCTCATTCTCTCTCTCAAATAAAGAAATAAAATCTTAAAAAAAAAAAAAGAATTAAGAGCCTCAGCACCTTACCAAATTTCTTACTATGGCTGACAAGGCCTTTTGTACTGTAGCCCTCGACCACCCCTTCTGAAGTAATTTCTTTCTTCTCTCCCCCTATCATTCCACCCCAGCTAAATTGTCCAGCTAGTGATCTTCAGATAAAAAACACTGTCCTGTCTGCCTGAAATATTCCCTCCTTAGATATTATCATGGCTTGCTCCTTCACTTAAATCATGCCTTTGCCCAAACACCACCTGCTCAGAAATTTGTCCTCATCTCCCTAAGAGAAAATCCCCTTCCCATAATGCTCTGCCTGCTTATCCTACCTTATATTTCCCTTTATAGCACTTAGCAGTTATCTACTATAATGATTGTTTTATTGTATGTGTACAATATCTATTTTATTAGATTGCATTCATTGTTTATTGCCTGTCTTCCTCAATAGATTGTAAACTCCACGATGGCAGAACATTTTCACTCTAGTGCCTGGAATAGTGCCAGACACATGGCTGAAATAGTAAGTATTTGTTGACTGAATGAACAAACATACAATGAGCAAACACCTACCACTAGTAAAAGTACTAATAAAATGAAACTCTTCTACACTTGTAGAGGATATGTAAATTTATAACAGCATTTTTGAATTTGTGTATGACAATATTCCGTTTAACACAGCAATGGATCACCATCCTCATAATCTAAATAAAGCTCCAAAATATAAGTACACACCCATATGAAAGATGTCTGTAATAGCAATACTTGTAGAAGAAAAAGCTAGCAACATGAGTGAATGTTCACCCATAAGGATATGGTTGAATAAAATGTGGTACGTACACAGCACAGATTACCCAGGCTTTAAAATAACTGAAATTAGGGGCACCTGGGTGGCTCAGTCGTTTAAGCATCCAACTCTTGATTTTGGCTCAGGTCATGATCTCAGGGTCATGAGATCAAGCCCCAGATGGAGCCCCACATGGGGCTCCATACTGGGTGTGGAGCCTTGTTTAGGATTCTTTCTTCCCCTGCCCCTCTCCCCACAGCACACACACTCTCTCTCAAAAAAAAAAAAAAATTAACTGAAATTAGACCTACACCTATCAACTTAGGAGTATCTGTACTATACAGTAAGCAAGAAAAGGAAGATTCAGGTAAATGTATATAAATCTCCACTTTATACCTGGGTGCATTTATAAGCACAGTGAAATGTGAGCTAATAGATTTGTAATAACGGGTATATGGGGTTTGGGTATGGTAAGAAAAAAAAAAGAATTCACTTTCAAGAAATGTCTACACCAAAATAAACACAATATATGGCACCATTGTGTACTATTGCACCCACAACTATAGGCTGTCTAACAGTCATTCCCTACATTTTTTTTTTTTAAGATTTTATTTATTTATTTGACAGAGAGAGAGAGCGAGAGAGGGAACACAAGCAGGGGGAGTGGGAGAGGGAGAAGCAGGCTTCCTGCTGAGCAGGGAGCCGGATGCAGGGCTCGATCCCAGGACCCTGGGATTATGACCTGAGCTGAAGGCAGATGCTTAATGACTGAGCCACCCAGGTGACCCCTACCATTTTTTCTTGCTATCAAAGTCTACCTGTCAATATAGAAGCAGAACATGCCAGAAGCACTCTTTCCCAGCTTCACTTGCAGCTGAGGGATAACTGTGTAACTTGACCAATGGAAGTAAACACTTGGTAGGGTCTCTAAGAAAGATCTCTTTTTTCCTTAAAAAGAGAGACACAAGGAAAAGTAGCTTATTTCCTTGCTTCCTGCTTTTGAACATAGTTATCTGAGTAAGTTATGGCTGGAACTGTGAGAGCCATCTTGTGACTAAGAAAGGAAAGCCAAGAAAATCAAGAGAAGCCAATCCAAAGCCCTAACTTTGCTAAGCTGCTGTAAACGCTGTAACTGTCAACCAGTAGCCTTATTATATGTTAGGTATTTAATTAATAAACCTCTGTTGTTGATATTGCTTTTCGTCAAATATTTGGTCAATTATAGCTCAACATCTAAACTAGCTCTAGGTTTATCTGGAAATTATGAATGCATGAAAATTTGACCACCAAAATATTAACAGTAGTCCTCATACTTTTATAAATTATTTGAATTTTTGATGAGCAAATATCATTTATATAGTCAGACCAAAATAATAAAGCTGATTTCATTATTTTAAAAAATGACGACTTCAGGGTCTGGTAGTAAATAAAAAATAGAGATAACTTTTAATGCTGTAAATGTGTTCATACTGAGAATTGTAAGAATTGAAGTATTTTCTTAAACAAAAAGGGGCTAAAAATATTACATCACGGAATGGTTAATACTAACAAAGAACAGAAGTTAAAGAATGCTTTGAAAACTTAAAGTATCCACTACAAGAATCAAAAATAAAATACACATTTTAGGAAGACAAAAGCAAAGAAAATAGTTCAAACCAAGACACTGAAAAAAGTAGCAATCAAGCATTTAAGAAAAACTAAAAAGATGATCATCATCAAACACATTAATTATAAGAATAAATTAATCTTCTGTATTAAAGACAGATGGGGGCACCTGGCTGGCTCCGTCAGTACAGCATGCAACTTTTTATCTTGGGGTTGTAAGTTCGAGCCCCATGTTGTGTATAAAGATTACTTAAAAAAAAATAAAAATGAAAAAAGACAGATGATATCAGAAAGGGTTAAAAATGACCAAAATCTGGTTTCCAATAGAAAATAATAGACTGAGGATAAACTTACCTCCCTTCCTTCCCATAATCATAATGAAATAACAATGAAGAAGAATAAGGACTTCTTATGCAAAACAGCTAGAAACCAGCATCTTTCCCTTTCTCTTCTTGGAAATTGTACAAAAACAAGAATATAGCGAGGAAGGAAACCCTGTGGCCTCTCCCAATGAAACACAGGAAAAGGATAATCCGCAGACACCTAAACATAGGTAAGTACTGCCAAAAGTGCCTGAGACTGCACAGAAGTGAACACAGACAGCCCAGTGGTGGCAGATCTGAGAGCACCAGAAAAAACACACTTGGACCCTAAAATGCCTGGCCTTCTTTACAACAACCAGCACAAGAACTAAAGTGCGGGCTATCGCAGACAAAGGGGAGTGGAAAGCTTAAACAGTATCAAAAAGGCCCAGCAACAGAAAATATGAGAAATACCAGTAAAGTACAGTTAAATTTTGCAATTCACTAAATAACTTTTTTAAATGGGCACAAAGATACTATCAGAAGTAAAATAGCAGTGTCTGGGTGGCTCAGTCGGTTAAGTGTCTGCCTTTAGCTCAGGTCATGATCCCAGGGTCCTGTAATTGAGAGCTGCCAAGCTCCGCATCAGGCTCCCCACTCAGTGGGGAACTGCTTCTCCCTCTCCCTCTGCCCCACCCCCATGCTCTCTCTCTCAAATAAATAAAAATCTTTAAAAAAAAGAAAGGGTGCCTGGGTGGCTCAGATGGTTGAGCATCAGCCTTCAGCTCAGGTCATGATCCCAGGGTTCTGGGATCGAGTCCGGCATAGGGATCTCTGCTTAGCGAGGAGCCCTATGCTTCTCCTTGTCCTGCTCCTTCTGCTTGTGCGCGTGCGCTTTCTCTGTCAAATAAATAAATAAATTCTTAAAAAATAAAAAATAAAAAAAAGCAAAAAACAACAAAACTGACCAACAGATGAATACTCCTCCAGAGAATATGAAAAATTATTATAAAATAAGAACAAAATGTATTCTAGGCTACTCTGGTAGCAACTGAAATCCAATGAACTTAAGTAAAAGGTAAGGGGATTTATTTGCACACTGATGCAGAAATTATTGAACAAAAAACAGAAAGAGCAGGGAAATATATGGGCTCAGGAACAACTGGAACCAGGAATGTAAACCACCAGTTCCCACACTACCCTTATTTTTTTTTTTAAAGATTTTATTTTTTTTATTTATTTGAGAGACAGAGAAAGAGTACAAGAGGGGGTAGGGTCAGAGGGAGAAGCAGATTCCCTGCTGAACAGGGAGACCGATGCAGGACTCGATCCCGGGAGTCCCGGATCATGACCTGAGCCGAAGGCGGTCGCTTAACCAACTGAGCCACCAGGAGCCCCCCCACGCTATCCTTATTGATTCTAGGGCATGCATGCATGTGCACAAACACACACACACACACACACACACACATTGGGAAAGGAGTATAAATGTGGCCAAAGTAGAGAAGTTTTATAAGAACAGAGCAGGAATTTTCAGTCCTGGCTGCACAGCTGATTACCTGGTGACTACCTGAGGGGCTGTTAAAAGTACCAGAAAGATTATAAATAAAAGACAAGAACAATTTTTGAAAACACACAAACTCCGCCCTTAAAATATATTCAGTATCACTCAAAGTAAGAAAACATTAAAACTGTACCAAAATACCATTTCTCCATTTGCCACTGGCAAATATTCAAATATTAGCAACATGCTCAGTTGGTGAAGTCATGGGAAAACAGGCACTTTCATATACTGCAGGTGGCAATGTACACTGATGCAAACTTTAAGTAAGGGACCAACAAAAACTACATCACTTATCTTTTAATCAAACAATCCTGTTTCTAGGAGTTTAACCTGAAGATATGTGAAAAGTTAGCAAAAGAATATTCACTGCAGCATTGTTTGTAATTGCATATATTGGAACACATACAGTCATACATAGGAGAGTGGTTGAATAAACTATGGGACAGACAACGGAGTACTCTGTAGCTATAAATAAGATCTCTATGAATTGATATGAAACAATTTCTAGGATACACTGTCAGGTGAAATAAGCAAAGTACAGAAGTATTTGTAGTATATCACCCTTTGTGTAAGAAATGAGGAAGTAAAATATGTATGTATCTACTCCTTTGTGCAAAAATAAATAAAGGAAAGACAACGCTGAGACTCATGAATTTAGTTACCCAAAGGAGGTGGGTTGAAATGGGGTAGAAAGGACACAAGGAATGAGGGGGAAGGAGAGGTTATTTTTCTGAGTATAGCTTCATAAACCATTTTGTCTTTTGGAATCATGTTAATGTTTTACACATTCAAGGAAGATGAAAGGAACGAAGGGAAAGGGGCAAGGGGAGGAAGAAAAAAAGGAGGGAAAGGAAAAGAGAGGGAAGGGACAAGACAGAAACAAGAAGTGATGGGGCAATGGAACCTAAAATGGAATACAAACAGAAACCAATGAACAAAATGGCATTTCAAATGGTAACAGCCACACTGAAGGAAGGGACGGGTAGGAGGGAGAACTGAAGTTTTGAACACAGTATTTGAACTAAATGCCCTACATCAAAAGATCAAATGAACTCTGAACATTTCTTGAATTCTTAGATTTTTTTTGTAAAGACAAAGGCTAGCAATTATGAAACTATTTTCTATTCCAGGATTGAACAAATAAGTAAATATATTGGGGATGATGTCCTGTTTTCTCACTGCACATAGAAAAGAATTACACATGAAAAGAGAAAATACAAAGACCCCTGTGTGATGTTGAGTTGGAATTAGAGATATCAGTGTAAACTCATGGATTTAAGGATATAAAGGATTATAGAAAGACATGTATGTAAATACATACATACTCCTATTTCCTAGCTCTGTCTACTGTGAGAACTTTTAAGCAATGACACTTTGGTAGCAATGAGTATACTAACTGTCCAGATCTCGGTTATAAATTCCAGTCTCCGCTAAAGGAATCAGGGCTCCATAGAGAAATCACCAATTTCAGAGCTACTGAAGTAGAAAAAGTACACGAGTCAAGAAAAGTCTGGAACATTCTTTTGTACCCAAAAGTAAATTCCACTCAAAGAATAATATGAACATGTCAAAAAGACAAAGAGCCAGGTTGAAGGAGTTCCCACTTCAATGTGAACATCAAATATGAACATCAAAATAATGATGACAAAGGCTTATCAATTAATAGAAAGCATGAGTCTGCACTTAAATAAGAGAAAGCTCTAACAATAGGAAACCAACTAATAAATATAGAAGGATGATGAAACAGAAAAATGACCATTTGTCAATCATCATAACTGAAGATAATACCATCACTAGGTACTAAAACTTTGTGGGCAAAATTTGTGAAGAAACAGGAAGTTCCACAACAAGATACTTATTAACTACAAAGGGAAAATTAGTAAAATTCTCCATTATACCCACAGAAGTTACCCTATTCAAGTGATCAAAATTAACATCACCAGTAATGGAACAAATTGGCATCATGTGTTCCTGGTAGGATGCCCTGAGAAAAACATGTAACTTCTGTTGTATACTTGCCGAAAGTTCATAACCTCATTCTAATCATGAGGAAATATTATTCAAACCCAAACTGAGAAATATACTACAGAATAGCTGGCATTTCTTCAAAGATGTTATTATTGTCATTAAGCCAAAAGGAGGGCTGAGGACCTATTCCAGATTAAAGGAGACTAAAGGGATAGGATACCTGAATGCAACATATAAACTGGTTTTCAATTGCTATCAAGGAAATTATTGGGACAGATGATAATATCTGAGTAAGATCTATGAATTATACCATTGTATCAGTGCTAATTTCCTGATTTTGATCATTGTATTATGCTTAGGTAAGAAAACGTCCTGGCTTTTAGGAAATATGCAATAAATATCTCAAGAAACACACTGAAGTATTTAGGGCAAAGGAGGATATCAGCTATTCTCAAGGGGTTCAGAAAAAAAAATTTAGAATAAAGTAAATGTGGTAAAATGCTAACATTGATGAATCTGGGTGAAGGCATACAGAAATTCTTTGTATTATCACAATTTTTCTATAACTTTGAAATTATGTCAAAATTAAAAGTTAAAAAATATTTTCTGGAGTTCACACATAGATAACTAATTATTGTTCTGGGATAAACTACCTATTCAAGATCCTAACCTACACTAAAGCCGCAGGGACTTCAGGAAGTAGGGAGTAGAGGAGGGGTGTTCAGGGTAAGTAACATCAATGATTACCTACTGCAATGGAGAAACATTAGCCATTTCTCTGTATGATAAAGCATACAATTAACAGTGAAATGTCATCTGTTAGCATCAAAGAACTTTGCATTGAATTGCTAAGGCAAAAACTTTCACAAATACAAAGGGAAAATGAACACATCTACAAATCTATTAGAGTAAGATTTATTAGGTGAGAGATTTTTGTTCTGCTTTGTTGTTAGTATAAACTACCCTGGCATGTAATAACCATTTAATAAGCATATTTTCATTTACATTATATAAATTTACAGATTATAATCATCATGGTGTGGGGGTGGGGTGGGGTGGGAACCATGTCTTCTTTTGTTCATCATTGTCTATTCAAGACTTAGCAATGTCTAACATATAATAGGTCCTCAATATTTATTGAATGGCTAAATACTGAGCCTGTTTATTAATACTTGTGGGAGATTGAGTACTAAGAAACATCTTTAATAGATCAGAATTCCAGTGGGATAAAGTTAAAAGTGCATATTCCCTGTACCTTCTTTTTAATTTTTAACTTAGTAAGATGATACCACACTTGGATGATGAATATAGGCTCTTCTGTTATACAAAATTAAGTATTCAGGTTATTGCAGATGATCCAGGTTTACTACCATGAACTATGACCTTAAATAGGCAAGTAGTGTGCAATATAATTATTGTTCCCCCCAAAAAAACATTCCACAGAGTACCTATCTAAAACCAGCATTATTGGGGCACTGAGTGGCTCAGCTGGTTAAGCATCCGACTCTTTGATTTCAGCTCAGTCATGATCTCAGGGTTGTGAGATCAAGCCCTACTTCAGGCTCCTTGCTGGGGGTAGAGACTGCTTGGGATTCTCTCTCCCTCTGCCCTTGCCCCTCACTCCAACCCACTTGCACTCTCTCTCAAAAAAAAATAAAATAACGGGCGCCTGGGTGGCTCAGCTGGTTAAGCGACTGCCTTCGGCTCGGGTCATGGTTCCAGGGTCCTGGGATGGAGCCCCACACTGGGCTCCCTGCTCGGCGGGAGGCCTGCTTCTCCCTCTCCCACTCCCCCTGCTTGTGTTCCCTTTCTCACTCTATCAATTAAATAAATAAATAAATAAAGTAAAATAAAACAAAACCAGCATTATCAGTTCTTACAATGTTGTGACTATTTTAACTGATTAAGACTTAACAGTGCCCGCTCATTTACCTAGGAACATATTTTGCATTTATGTTAAGAGTCTAATTAAAAGTTGAAAGAACTCAAACAACTTAATAGCAAAAAACCCCCAAACAATCCTATTTAAAAAATGGGCAGAGTCTAAATACATATTTTTCCAAAGAAGACATACAGATGGCCAACAGACACATCAAAGATGTTCGACATCATTATCAGGGAAATGCAAAACAAAATCACAATGAGATATCATCTCCCATCAGTCAGAATGCCTAGAATCAAAAAGACAAATAACAAGTGTTGGCGAGGATGTAGAGAAAAGGGGTCCCTTGTGGGAATATAAGTTGGTGAGCCACTATGGAAAACAGTATGGAGGCTCCTCAATAAATTAAAAATAGAACTACCACATAATCCACCTATTCCACTTCTGGGTATTTATCCAAACAAAAACACTAATTCAAAAAGATGTATGCACCCCATTATGTTCATTGCAGCATTATTTACAATAGCCAAGACACGAAAATAACCTAAGAGTCCATCAATGGATGAATGAATCAAAATGTGGTATACACACATAATGGAATACTACTGAGGCATTAAAAAAAACTATTTGAGACATGGATGGACCTTAAACATATTATGCTAAGAAGCCAGAGAAAGACAAGTTAACATATGATTTCACTTATATGTGGAATCTAAAAGACAAACTTACACACAAAATTCATAGATATAGAGAACAGACTGATCACTATCAGAGGGGACGACGATTGGGGGGTGAGCGAAATGAGTGAAGTCAATTGTATGGTGATGGATGGTAACTAGACTTATGGTGGTGATCACCTTGTACTGTATACAAATATTGAATTATGTCATACACTTCAAACTAGTATTATATACTAATTTTACTTCAATTTTAAAAAAGTTAAACTAGGGGCACCTGGCTGGCTCAGTCAGAAGAGCATGCAACTCTTGATCTCAGGGTTTAAGTTCCAGCCCCAAGATGGGTGTAGAGATTACTTAAATAAATAAAACTTAAAAAACAAAAAGTTAAACTAACCAAGTATAAACAAATAACAAAGGCTTTATAAATACTTTTCCATTGCCGATGTGGCCAAATGGTATAAACTGTTTTATAATTTTAGGGTGGTGCAGTCAGTTAAGCATTGGACTCTTGATTTCAGCTCAGATTATGATCTCAGGGTCATGAGATTGAGCCCTGGGTAGGGCTCTGTGCTCAGCACGGAGTCTACTTTAATAAATCTTAAACAAAACAAACCTGCTTTATAATTTTAATAGGTTCACATTACCAGGGATATTTCCTATGGTATTTTTTCAAACTGCAGATGTGACTAACTAGATGAAGATCAAGACCAGCATTAAAAAAACAAAAAACAAAACAAAAACAGATTAGCATAGAAAAATCTCAGAATGGGTCCCTTATGGTAAAGTTGAGTACAGCTTAGTGAAACTTTTGTTTTGGGATATACATATACATATAAATTGAGCCACAATATAAAATGTATTCCTTATTGTAGGTTGTTTTATGCTTCAGAACTCCTTCAGTACAATCTAGATCCATCTCTGCAGATTTGGTGACATTCCATTCAGGTACATGTCTTTATCAAGTTCAACTTTCACAAAAAGAATGGCAATCTTATTCCAAACACTGCTCCTAAAGCATATGATCACAAACCTAACTAGTTCTTCAGATAAATGTCAAAAAGTAAAACTCACTGGTATTTGAAACCTATTAAAAGATCACTTGAGAAAGTTATCTGCCACAGCTCCTTAATAGAACTTTTTGCAATGAAAGAAAAATGTACCCTTTTGGACAGTGCAGATATAGAGCATTATGCCTTAAACTATGGTCCATGGATCACAATAATCACCTGAATCACTTGGAAACTTACTAGAAATGCAGAATTATAGGTTTGATTCCAAGTATAATGAACAGAATGACCAACTGATTCACGTGCAGAATGAAAACAATCTAAAGGACTGGTTGTCAACGGGCACAATACCATTGAGCACTACCATCAGTGGAAATTTATGGGATACTTTGCTTGTAGCAATTACAGGTGGAGTACACAAAACAGATCTACATACCTAAGGACTAGTATCTTGAACAACATTCAAACATCCTGCCAGACATTCACATAACCTTTAAAAAAATCTATTTGTAATAGATTTTGAATTGAAATTTTGAATTTAACTATATTACATAATGTCATCTAACCAATTTTTGCACAACCTTAACACACTTGGAATTTTCTAGAAATACCATATGTACATTGAAAAAAGATAGTTTCAGTCCAGAACTTTGCTAAGTATTATTCACCATTTCAGAGTAACGTAATAGCTTACATTTAGGATTGTCACATTCCTACTGATACTAGGTAGAAGTTCAATTATCAGACATCATTATGTAGTTATACTTGAGCTAAAATAATTTTACTAAAAACTACTTCCCCTCTAATTTTTTTTCTCTTGTTATTCTATTATTCTATTATTCTCTAGTTAGGGTATTTGTTAAGTTTTCTTTAAAATGTGGATAAGCAAGTTTTATCACTCATGAATTTCACACTTCAGGATAAGAATGTGCAATCATACATTTCCTTTTACATATGGGGTGCTATGTCTGACAGATTTAAGAACTACTGATTTAAAGATTTATGCACATTACCATCCCCCTAGATCAGGAGCCCTTAATTTGGTGATACAAGGACATTCAGGCTAATTAATCCATGGAGTGGCTTCAGGAGGTCAACAGAATTCCCAAATACTATATACAATTTGATATATATGCATAGCCACCCTGGAGGGGATAACACATAACTTTGTCCCATCAAAAACTGTTAGATTGGGGCGCCTAAGTGGCTCAGTCGGTTAAGCGGCTGCCTTCAGCTCAGGTCATGATCCCAGGGTCCTGGGATCGAGCCCCGCATCGGACTCTCTGCTTGGCGGGAAGCCTGCTTCTCCCTCTCCCTCTGTCTGCCGCTCTGCCTACTTGTGCTCTCTCCCTCTGTTAAATAAATAAATAAAAATCTTTAAAAAAAAAAATAACAACTGTTAGATTAAGAACCATTACACTGTACCCTGGTACTCTATATACTGGACTGGATTATAAACTTGGATCTCAAAAAGTAGTTGAGCCCCATACCCAGTTACATTTATGGAACTACAGTTTGCATCACCTCATTAGCTTACATTGACAAACATTTTTAAAAACCCCATAAAAGAATTACTACAGAATGTCAGTCACTGCATCATGTACACTACAGGTGTTCTAGCACATTCGTTTTCTATGCAGACCCACGGAAGATGACTAATAGTCATTACACATTCACAACACATAACATCAGGCACTGCACTATACTCTGTACACACAACCTCAATTAAGTCTCACAACTGCCCTCTGATGTATCACTCGTTTCACAGATGAGAAAATTGACTTAGCTCAATGAATTTGACTAAGTTTATCTATCTAATAGATGGCAGAACTAGAATCTGAACTCAGTCTGTCAGACTCCAAAGCACGTGTGTACGTGCTTTTCTGGAGCAGATAACTTTTTTCCTTTGATCTTTCTATGGAATATTGACTGGATCCTGTCTTCCTTTGGCATAGCCTGTTAGATTACTTACAGCAGAAACTGTGGCCACAAATGGCAGTTGCCCAAGCACAATATTAACATCTCTGAATTACTTGTTTCTCCCTTTTATTTGGCTGCTAGATTGACTTCATGGAATGAATGCATTTTTCACGCTAACCTTACTTCTGGCTTAATCTTTTCTCACATTTCCCCCCTTTCTTCATTCTTCTACTCCCTGTAATAAAACAAGGAACAAATAAATGCATACCACATGCTGCTTTAGATAATACAGTAAATATATTAGTAAGAGTCCTACAGAGTGAGTACAAGCTTTTCTGGATAATTCAAAAACCACCTTGCAATCATTTTCTTAATTAAAACACCAACTATCACTTTGATAACAAGTACATAAGCTCCAGTATTTTCCAGTTTGCAAAAACACTGGTTACTTTGCTTTCAAAAGAGCAGTAAAAGAAATCTTAACATGCAGATAAAACAAGCATTTGAGGACATGGGCAAAAAGGAGGGAGTTCAATTGGGGATGTCTTTTAACATAAAAACCGAGACACTAAAAGGGACAATTAGGAGAAACTGCGGTGGACTCAGAGACACTGTGTTAAGTGGAAGGTGAAAGGAAATAAATAACAATGCACATCATACTTAACTGACTGTATTGATAATAAAGCCATCAAGTGGGGATGCGATTAAGAGTTTGCTAGAAGTGAAAAGGAAATGGGAAGAGAAGAAGAAATTTGGCTTTTGCCAGTAACACCATTGCTACAAAACATTTAGCGTAAGGATCAGACTTAAAAATTAAGAAAAGAAAAAAATTTCCACTAAGGGTCAGATAGTATCTTAGTCTTTGTAGGCCAGTCTCTATCACAACCAGCCAACTCTGCCGCTGTAGCAAAAACAGCCACAGACATATATAAACAAATGGATGTGGCTGTTTTAATAAAACTTTATTTACAAAATGGAATGCAGACCAAACGCAGCCTATGAGTTGGTAGTTTGCTAACCCCTGACATAAGAGATCCAATAGTCAGGGAGAAACAAATCTGAAGCACAAGACGAAGGTCATGGATAAGGACAAATATTTATAAGTCACTGTCATAAATAAAATGACAGAATGGATAACCTAAGAATAGCAGAAATGGAAAATATAAATACTTAAAGACAGAAAGAACAGCACTTTCTGAAAAGCATGAGGAGGAGGTAAATAATTAGTGGTTTCCTGAAAGTAGAAAAAGCATGTGAAATGAAAACTCATGATTCCCTTAAATGTCATTCTGGCTCAATTAACAAATCCCTTATGCTTGAGGAAGTGCAGGACACTGCAATTATTTAACCATGGTCATTATCTGGAAGACAGAGCCAGAACACAGAAAAGGCCCCAAATGTGTATGTAATACACTTAAGGCCTTGACATGAGACAACACAAAGCAGGGTCAAGTTGGAACAAAATCTTGCACCTCACATTATTTTATAGAGTATCCTATACAAACTCCACAGGCATTTCACAGAAACTATTTACACAAAATTGAGTCAAAGGTTGAAAACAAAAATAAAGCAAAAAATTAATACCCTTAAAAACAAAACCAAATGCCAAGGGAAATGTTTTGACAATATATAGATGTATTTGGGAAAAGCTCTCATTTCAAAAATTATGAAGTTCATTACACTGCTTAAAAATAAAACAGGGTCCAATATCAACATATTTGATTCAAGCTTTTTCAATGTTTACAGGCCTAAAATATAATAGGTCTTATTGCTTGTCTTTGGGAAAACGTACAATCTAGCAAAGAAACTATTTATGACTTGTATTTATAACAATGTTGGCTCATGAGAAAGTAAAGCAATTAAAAACCAATCAAAAAAATATCACAAGGCCCAAAACTGCAAAACTTACAAAGGAGCACTATAGAACAGTTACAGAACTGATGATGATTCATGTATGTGGATTATAACAGTCTGGATGGGGAAGGGGTAGAGAATAAGTGCCACTACTAAAGAACAGAAAACAATTTCCTTTACCCAAACCCAAAAAACTCCAGTATACAAAGGTAAGACTACAATTTACACAGGGGACTATAAAGGCAAAAATGACTAGGAAAGCAGGCAGGCAGTCCTCCAACAGAGCACACATTCATACAATGGATCAGTAGACCATGAACAAAAATAATGTTCTATGTGCACAATGACAGCTAAAAATGTCCAAAATTACTAAATGAGAAAACGCCAGCAAAATGATTTGTGTCCAAAGTTACACACACATGCACACACATATATCTGGTGTGTGCACAGAAAATTCAGACATTTACAACAGATGTGAGTGGTACCTTGAAAAAGAAGAGTGGGACTGAACAAGAAAGGAAATTTTTACCTTCTACCTTTCTGTAGTGAAAATAAAATAAGCATGCATTATGTTTGATCAAACATTAAAGGAAAAAACATTATCAGTATTTTGGGAAGGTAACTATAGGACTGCTGTCTATAAAACCACACCAGTGTAGACACAATCACATTTAAAATGCTTCACCATACTCAGTATGTTAAATGGAAGTTGTAATTTTTAAAAAGTACAATCACATAACCAGAAAAGAACTACCAAATTTCTCTTGGACAATCTTACAGACCTCAGTAATATAGAGTAAAAATTACGTCTTGCAAAAGCTGTAATTCGCATGTGAGGGTTTAGTCCAGTCTTCCTATATAGTGTGATCTGTTCATTCAATGTTAAACAGTCTCATTTTATATGTACCTTCAGATTAATTCCTAGTAATAGAGACGCAAGGAGGTTTTTTTTTTTTTTAAAGATTTTATTTATTTATTTGAGAGAGAGAGAATGAGAGAAAGCACATGAGAGGGGGGAGGGTCAGAGGGAGAAGCAGACTCCCTGCCGAGCAGGGAGCCCAATGCGGGACTTGATCCCGGGACTCCAGGATCATGACCTGAGCCGAAGGCAGTCGCCTAACCAACTGAGCCACCCAGGCGCCCAAGGAGTTCTATTTCAATAACAAAAACTGTAGAATTTTATGGATTTTTAAGACATGTCTGCTTTTAAAAGTTTACAGCAGGAGCTTTTTATTCTATTCATTCTACTTTCTGCTGTATGCCCATTACCTAGAACGTAATAAATAGAAGTATTCAATACATATTTTTGGGGGGGTATGAAAGGTAGGAACAGAACCTCTGTGAAAAACTATGAGGCATTACAAGTTCTGAATTAAAAGAAAATGGGACAAGATTAAAAGGTGAAAATTGGGGGCACCTAGGTGGCTCAGTCGTTAAGCATCTGCCTCCGGCTCAGGTCATGATCCCGGGGTCCTGGGATCGAGCCCCGCATAGGGCTCCCTGCTCGGCGGGAAGCCTGCTTCTCCCTCTCCCACTCCCCCTGCTTGTGTTCCCTCTCTCGCTCTGTCAAATAATAAAATTTAAAAAATAAAGTGAAAATTTGTTCCTCTGAATTAAAAAAAACCATAGTACCACATGTGACCGCATGACTGCAATTTCATTTCTGGCTTCTAGCAATGGAATACTAACAGCAACATTAAAGTCTAAACTACTCAAAGTACGGCTGCCTGATGTCTACTTTGGAATTCATAGTAAGGAGGATACCACACAGTATTAAAGATGTTACAGTTTAGGACTGAAATTTTGACATCAAGTCCAATAGTTGTGAGAAGATGAGGCATAGAGAAATAACAAACCTAGTTGTTTCAGGGAAGGATGGGCAAATGAGCTGGTCTTGGCTCCTGAGGAAAGCTACCTAAGAGTAGTGTTTCTCAAATTATATGTGAAGGACCAGTTTTAACCCTTAAATTGCACTCTGTCAAAAACATACTTTTGTAAAATATATTTTCAAAAATTACTAGAAAAATTACTGATCATATACTTTAATGTGACAGTAATATCAAACTGCTATAGAATGTAGACATTCTCAATTTCTACACTGGTCCACAGAGATAACAATGACCTAGCATTTTTTCTAATGTCAATCTGACCTAAAAGCTTGCATTCGTCTAGAGTCTGACTCTGAGTGAGAGAATTTAGTTGTTCCCCCGACCCCACTAAATAATGAAGACAATCCCTAACAATTAGAGATAAAAAGTAGCAGAGACTTGACATTAACTCGTTTTAATTTTAAAATGTAAAACATTGCATTATCATACTACCTTAGAAAATTAAAATTATCCTTTTAAATGCAAGCTACAGCATTTAAGAATGTTGACTCCTATCAACTTGATAATTTTGCTTTATTTTACCATTTATTTTAGAAGATAACAGGATATAGACACTTAAAAGTTGTATATGAAAATATCTGCTTGACTTATATTAACTATGTAACTCATGTATCTGTAAACTCCTGTTATCTTTGTTTCCATGTTCTCAAAACTCCCCCAAATGATTAATTTAGTTGATTGCTAACAGGGTGAGCCTAGGGGGCCTATTTTAAGTTCCATTACCAAAGGAAGTAAAATGAAAATAAAATGCCTGGCCTATAAAATGACTACAATCTGATGTGATTTACTATATAGCCTGTAAGATAGGCTCTACACTATTGAGAGAGTATAATGTGATTTATAGGGTCTCTGGGACCAAATCCATTTTGCAACTTACAAGCTGTAAAGTGACTTACATCCTCACTGCTTCTGTTTCATCTATAAAATGGGGATAATAGCACCTACATCAAAGGATAATTGTGCAAGTTAAAGTGCATGTAAAGTGCTTGGAACACTGCCTGCCACATAATAAGTACTATATAAGTATTGTAATTATTTAATTCTTACACAGTATGTCTCAAATCCTTCTCTAGAGCTGGATTAATAATTAAATTGGTTAAATATGTCACATCCCTATAATTAATTACAGTTCTTCTATTAAAAGATTTTAATTCTCTATTATGAAAATATATTTATTTATAATCTCCTATTGGACAGGGAGAAAAAAGATAGAAAATCATGTACAGTCTAATCTTATATTTAGAAAAGATGCTAATGAAGTTATGAAAAGTTGCAAGTCACTGTAATACTTATGTGGCATCTGCCAAAAGTGACTCAGTAATTTATCATTCTCCCCACCCACTGGGAAAAGACTTAAAATAAAACTGATTATGATTCTAAAATGGTAATAATAAGGATAATCAAATGCATATTATAAATCAGGTTTTTAAAAAAATTTAGAAATGTGTGCATTTAATTAATTATTCTTCCCTCCACTCCTGAAAGCCGATGCTTCTTAAAATGGACTGCATCTTAGAATTAAGGAAATAGAGCACTGATTTCTAATAGATACACTACTCCAATCCCACCCATTGCCAACACACCACCACCAGCACCATCACTTACAAGCAGCTCTTGCAGTGCTCACAACTACACATATCAACAGACAATAAATCACCTTATCCAACCACCCAAGCTTAAAAACAGGTATCAGGTACAGTCTATTGAGATTATAAACACAAAAGATTCAGTATTTCTAGAATACTGAACAAGAGGTGTTTGTGGTATTGAGAGTACTCAGATGGTAGCCTGTGGCACCCTTTAAACGGTTTTAAAATTCTTCAATGAAATCAATACTATTAATTTCATGTTTACTTCATATAGGATTTTTGTCAAACTTATCAGTCTTTAAATTAATTCATAATCACCATTTAAAGACAAATTTTCCTCTTATCTAATGATTTTCATTCTATCTATAAGTGCAGCTTACCCTTTTGTCTATAATAGCCATATTTCATTTTCTCTCATCTGAAACACACAATTATTATGTACAGAGTTTTTCACATGTGCTTTCAAATGCCTACAAAGAGTAGATCAAGTTTTCAAATTTACATAAAACCATACTATACCAATTTACCAATATAAATATGTCTTCATACCTATTTATTCCATTCTATTTAGACAGTAACACTAACAAAATTCTTAATAAATATGCCCCACCACCTGAACTCTTTCCCTATGCTATCATGTTGACACTTACAAAAGAATATCTCAATTCAGCAACCAAGTTTTACAACTACCATTCCTACCAATCAAATGGTAACGCACCAAGATAACAACTCTCTGGAGTTTTACCACATTAAGAGTACATTATTTACCTAAGACCGAAGGACTGTGCCTTCCTGTATAAAAAACAAAGATAGCCACATCAATTTAATTCCATATATATGGTGCTACCTATTCAATTTATTAAAATTTGTAATAAACATAATAATCAAACTAGTGCTCCAAACTTATGCTGTTCACGTGGAAGACACAATAGAGACTGCCTGGCAATAAGAGGTACAAATTCCTTCTATAGAGATGGAGAAATAAAAGGACAAATCTAGTTGTCTAAAAGACAATTCACTGTACACATTTTATTTACAGTTTTGTACACTGTCTTATTAATATGAATGGGACCGCTTTTCTACTTGAGCCATTTTTTAACCAAAGCAAAAAAACCTAAGTAATACAAAGTGTTAAAATACAGCATAAAGATACAAAAACAGACATACTAATTCTAATTAGGAATGTAATTATGATGTTACATTTTTTATAATCCACAATTATGTTTAGGAAATCACACAAACATAGATCACTGATTTGAATGAAATGCATAAATTTGTAGCAAAGCTTTGTAGTTACAAAAAAACAAAAATATTACCAAAGAATGCACAAAATTAATGTTTATTCCACCTTTGTGTCATATTCCTGGATCCTTCACCAATGTTACATGAGGAAAAAAACAAAAGCAAAACAAATGAAAAACTGAAATCAGAATCACTAATGTTATCAAGTAGGGAAACAAATAAATTAAAATCTAGCAGCCATCAGCAAGAGTACAGCAAAGACAATGCTGTAAAAGGAAACAAAGAAAATTGCTAGAAAACTGTATGCTTCATACTCTTTCAAACCAGCAAAATATGCTCCTGCATACAATGGAACATAAACAGAATTTTTTTCCTGTAAGGTATAGAAATGCAAGTTCTTTTTTGAATATTGTGGATGGGTAAGATGTGTTTGTAATGGTAATTCTACTAAGCTATTACAGAGTGGGCCAGGAACACATTTATGGATTCTGGGGATGATGTGTACTGTAATTCTTTGATTGGGATAGTGGACACTCTAGCCAAAATTAAAAAAAAAAAAAAACCATGAACACAGAAGTACAAGACAAAGGCGAATGAGACTTCTCTTATATCTTAGCAACATTTAGATGGAAATCAAATTTAAATGCAGTCCACTCTGCTTTTGAAGAGGCTTTGGTTCAGCTCCCAAATCTCGATTGCTTGACGCAGTCTCCTATGAGAATACTCAGAAGGTGTCTTCTTAAACAACAAACCTATTTTTAGTGGTGGAGCCGCTCTTAGTAGCTGTGTCTGCATGGGACTGATAACCAATCACTATCTTTGGAGGAAGTCCTAACCTTTCCTTGTATACCCTCCTAGAAGAAGAAAAATAAAAACAGTAGTCATTAATTTTTATTCACACACACCAAATTTGATATTACTTTACATTAAAAACAAAGTCCAGAGAGTGAAACAGGAAATTTGTACACCCTTTTCCTTTTAGCAAAATTTACTCTTCATTTTTCACAACAATCTCAGTTAATCACTTAACCAATATTTAGACTCTACTATGTTATCAGGTACTGTGTAATTAATAATAAATCAATAATAAGCAAAGCATGGACAGTCCCTGGGTATTTATAGTATTTGATTATTTATAAACAAATAATCACAAATACATATACTGGAGCTGTATCACATGCATAACTCATTTATACAAAATTAATTGTCTACATGTCTACTTTAATTTTCTGAAATAAAATGCTACAATTATATTTTACATATAAATCATAATAAATATTGTCTATTACTGCAAATTATTTACTGTAATTATTACTTTATATTTTCAGAGTAATTTAGAACATACATGATTTCTGCTTTATATACTAGCTCTGCAACCTAATTTTCAAATAACATTTGACTCTATTTTAAGAACAAACTATGATGAGTGCCAAAGTGGGTAAGTATAGGGGCTGTGATATTGTATAACAAGGATGACCTAATCTTGTCTGTGAAATCAGAGAAATCTCCCCTTTAAAAGTCATGAGGTTGAAAGTAAAATGCTGAGAGAAAGAAGCACATCTGAAGGCTGGGAAACAAAATAAGGCTGTGTGGCTACAGCTTGTAAGGAAAAGGAGTATGAGCAAAAAGGATGACAAAGTAAAATTGGGGACAGATCATAGCATCACAGGTAAAGTAGGAATCCAGACATTTATTCTCAAGAAAAAATAGCAACACTTCAAAAATAAACACCAAAATAAAGAGATATACATTTATACATATTGGAGCTAAATTCTCCAATATGGTAACAGGACAGTTTTATCCATACTCCACCTTCCAGAAGATTCTACTACCTTCCTTCAAATAGTTTCTAAAAATAATTTTATGATAACTAAAATAACTATTATCAGATTTATATTATGATACAATGTATTCCCTTCCATTATACTTAACCATTAAAAATGCCAGAAAGCCAGAGCACTGAGCCTTGTAACTTGGAAGGGTTAAAAAAAAAAAAAAAGAAAGAAACCCTCCCTTGAAAAACTGAAGTCAGATATTTCACAAAGATTTCAATAATTTTTAATACTGACACAAATACAAGATTTTCAGACGAAAGAAATTCACACTTATTTTTAAACTGTTTTCAAATATGAAATCCCCACAACTAATAAGTTTTGATGCTGACAGAAAGATTAGAATACGACCACAAATCAACAGTCAACTTTTCTTTTAGAGAAAACCTCTGTAGCATGAAACCTGGAGAATCTCCATACCTTTTAGTCCAGAAAGGACTAAAGGGGAATTCATAATGTTTGAAAAAAATCACAAAGGACAAACCAAACATTTTGTGACCGATAAGCAATATTTAATTTTAACACAAAATTTAAAGTCAAATTTTACTAACTTAAATGTAATAAAAAGAAAATCCCAGTTAACAATGACCAACGTATGGGGTGGGACGGGGGTGGGAATGATAGGCAATTTTTGCAAGGAGTAATATTCACACACACAAAAATTAAAAAACATACACATGTGGGTTTTAAAAATATGTACAGAACTAAGACACATGTCACTGAAAATTTTATGTACAGTGTACACACATGTGCACAGAATACACATATACTGTTTGCCAACACTCATGGAATTACTAAGAGTATTATAATATTAATGTTATGATTTTAAAGTAGAAAAAAGACAATGTTGTCCTATGACAAATGAATAAAATGCTACATGCCAAAATAGAGTGCTCTAGTGATTGATTATATACTCCATTGTGAGGAAAAAGAAATTTTACAGAAATTAAAAAAAAAAAAAAAAAGAAAATGAAAACCAACAGAACAGTTAAGGATTATAAGTTTTCATGAAGACATTACAAGGAAAATAATGATCTACAAATCCAAGTATTTTTAAAGCTATAAATAACAGTACTTCTGCTTTTAGTTATCTTAATATTTTATTTTCTTATCTTAATATTTTAAAGGAAGTATACAAACAGCAAAACTTACCCTATATGTGTAACAGCCTCTCTGTTTTCACATTCAGTAGTCCATATTGCTATCTTATCACCTTTAGTTCTAACATTAACAACAGCTCCACATACATCATCACTGTAGTCATCAAAAGATTCTCCAATAAGGCACAGCAGCTTTAAAAAAAAAAATCAATCCCAAATTACATGAAATAAATTATACACTAAATTATACACTGCTTATTGAACTACAAATGTCTCTTATATTTGTATATATACAAAACTGAAACAGTTTTTAAATCAAAAGTTGACTTTTTGAATGTCTAAATTGTATTTATGTATATAGTTCTTTGTCCTGACTTTTTAAAAATTCATTTGTTTCTTTGTTATCAAGAACATTAACAGTTGTTTTAGCTTTTTTAGCAAATGGCGCAATTGATGTCAGGGCAAATATAAAATGCAACTCATCTTAATATTCATCTGTTCTGCTGCTGCTTCTACTTGCCAGCAAACAAATATTAATGGAATAACTGAATAGTTGCTCATGCTGCCTCTTGTTCTTGCTGTTTTTCATGAACACAATTTTTCTTTATTGTAGCAAATATACATAAATTTTACCCATTTTGACCATTAAAATTATTTTTGAGTATAGACAACACATGCCATTAAATCACTTTAACCATTTTTAAGGGTATGGTTCAGTGGCATTAAGTATACTGACAACATTGTATAACTATCACAACCATCCATCTCCAGAACTTTTGTCATCTTACAAAACTGAAATAACTTTTTAAAGTAGAATTCTAAAGTGTATTTACTGATAACCTCCCCCAAAGCAAAATTAAGTCTCTTCATTTAAAAAACAAAAACAAAAAAACCCCAAACAACATTCATTCAAATACTAACTGCTTAACTTAGTAAGTGCTAACTATAAATGAGACACTGTGACAAGTGCTAAGAATCCAAGAGAGACTATTATCCCTACTTCTGATAGCTTGGGGTTTAGAACTTCTCACTAGAGAAAATGACAGTTACCTCTTATTTAATATAGGTTTTATAAAGCCAAAAGTTCCAGGTTATATCACAATATATAACACAATACATAAGGTAAATAATATCAAGCTACAATTTCATTGTTTGCTTCACTGATCTAAAAAATTTAGTATACAAAGTAATACTCTAAGAGGGCTGTAAAAATTTACATCATACAAAACACGAGGTCCTGTAATTTTTAAGTTAATGAAATGACCAGGATGAGCTCTCTCATGGAAGATGAGAGTCAACTGCCAATCACTTTTTATCTGATTTGTACTATGGTATGGGGTTTCACTGTACCACTATGTAAAATATAGGGTATTCACATGATAGAACAAAATTGCTGGCTTAGATTTTATAGGGTGGGCATCCTTATCTCTTGAATTAAGTAACCCATGTAAAATGTAATCCAAATTAAGTTTCAGTATTCCAAAACTGCTTTATAATTTTAAAACCTTACTGTCTCTAGCCAAAAGCGATCCAGGTCACTTCGTCTCTGCTGCTTGTTCAATGTAATTAGCCATCGTCCTCCTCGTTTGTTTTTCTCATCTTCCCACATAGGTTCAATACCATCCTACAAGGTTAGTAGGTAATAATATTAGACAAAATTGTTACTTTAATTGGGGAGATCACTAGAAAGAGGAAGCAACAACTCTATCAACTTCTTATTTTATTCTCCATAAAGCTATTATTGATGTAGTGGGGAAAAAAGCAGGCAGGACTTAAAGCCAGAGGCATGGGACTGCAGAATTAGAGTCCTGACAGATATTTATTAGCTATCAAACCTTGGGTTTCCTTTAATTTGAGGTTCTTAAACACTGAGAAACGGATACCCTTGAGAAGCTACATACATTTTGATATCTAGAAAATATATGCAAAAATTATGCAATTTCAGAGTTAATGAATGCCCCACCCCCTACCACTTGACAAACCCATTTATAAATATAAATATCCCAAAGACCAATGCATCCCAGGTTAAGAATTCCTGACAAACTCTAGACCTCAGTCTACTCACATGTATAAGAGAGACTGGACTGGATGATCAAAGCTCTCTTCAAAAATCAATCACAGTGTGTGCCCATAGAGTAAGACTCTCAATTTCAATTATTTATACCAATAGGGTAAAATTTGTTTATGCTAAAAGCCCAGTAAAACTAATTTATTTATTCTCCAAACCTCAGAGCATTAACTATTCCTAAGTTTCTGACAAGATTTCTTAATGTGTAACTGAATGGTCCAGTCTTATAATAAATATATGAAATTACCAGTTAAGCATACCTTAAAAAGTGAGTAGTCACAGCCTGGCATTAAATTACTAGACAACTGGATGTGGTTGTACAGACTAGGTAAAAGAAAAGGACAATTATAAACATAGAATATGTAATGCAGAGTTTAAGTACTTACATATATATTTAGAGAATATGATAAAAATAAAAAGATAAAAGTTCATGTTTACTTGTTTGTCTACAGAGTCAATTTCTGTAATAGACCAAACAGGTATCTTA